>NC_064616.1:358135784-358441034 GCF_023898315.1 Schistocerca nitens | reverse complement strand
AAAACGTATCTACTTCATGAGAATCTTCTAGAATCTGCCTGGCATTTATATTCTGCATTTCCATGCTGTGTTATTGTCACTTAATGTATCTCACTAATCTTCAAGTATGGTAGTCCATTCAGTTGCATGGGGAAACAGTAATTACATGCTCTGAGAACAATGATAGTTTGAAGTTTAATATAAACAAATGTCATCATCTCAAATAGGCCACTCATCCTGTTAATTGCAGAACTCATGTTTAAGATTCTTCTTTCTCACAATTCTTCTCCATTTTCTTTGTATAACGCCATATTAATTCTCAGAATGAAACACTTCTCCCCACTATTTATCTTGCAAATTCTTTCTGAATAAGATAACAGAATCAGCATATATACTTTTATAAACTTTTACTTTTCATTTATTTGCTATAGCTGACTGTGAAGATACTTTAATGGGACCTTATGGCCATCAATATCAGATAAACCATTAATTATGGGCCTCACGTCTATTACAAAAAAGGCAGCTAAATTTAGAAATAAATTATCAGTTGCTCTTAAACTATGTTGTTCTATTTTTCTTTGGTTTGTTACTGTGGGGAAACAAACCAATGCTCGATATCAGTATCTTCAACTGTGCCACCAAAGATAAAATCAGCACTGAAACCTCCACATACAATTATCTTCCATGTATTTACAGTAAATCCTAAGAGTGGCCCATCTAATTGGTTAATGAGGTTTAAATGGCTCTGAGCACTATGGGACTCAACTGCTGAGGTTATTAGTCCCCCAGAACTTAGAACTAGTTAAACCTAACTAACCTAAGGACATCACAAACATCCATGTCCGAGGCAGGATTCGAACCTGCGACCGTAGCGGTCTTGCGGTTCCAGACTGCAGCACCTTTAACCGCACGGCCACTTCGGCCGGCCAATGAGGTTTAAGACACTTCGTTTTAGGGTTTATATACTGTCAGAATCAGTATTTTGTGTGTTTCCAGGTTGATGGAGTGGGACTGTATTTCACTTTTGTGTGCATAGCAACTCCTCACAGGATGACTGGACATGGAACAGGATAACATCACTGTTGACTTGAATTGGAGGGCCATAAATGATGAGTCACAGGTAGAAAAAGCATTTAATAATCATTTCTGAAACGTAGTAGAAAATACAGGGACAAACAGTCCAAAGAAAACAGCACAGCAGTATGATGAAAAAGAATTCTCATAAAAATCAGTAATATGAATGTACCACCAACTTCTCCCTATGCAATTAAGAAAATTACATAATCCCTCAAAAAATGAAAGCTCATCTGCATTTGATGGTGTTTCTAACAGAGAGATTAAAATGTGACGTTATTAAACTTCAGTATAAGAAAGGTGATGAGAGATGGCAATAACTACTGGCTTGTTTCACTACTGACATAATTTGCGAATGGGGTTTCCAATTACAAATTATGAAATACTGGCCTGTCCTATCCTTGCAGCATAGAGGTGGGTCCCACGTGTCATTCAATATTCAAGAGCCACTGAGTAATATGTCATAAATTGTGATTGTATACTCATTTCTATTCCTGTGATTACAGTGCCACCTAAGTTGAAATGAAGAAAATGCTTCAAATAAAATGTATGTAGTTATGGCCGTAGAATTGTAATCTCTAATAAAAAGATTGGTGTTCCCATTGAAGATTCCCACCCCCCACCCCCATAACCCTGGGTGGGTGGGGTCAAGTGTGGTATTATTGGATGTCCCCCTCCAGTAGAGACAACTTGGAATTATAACTTTTTTTGGTGTGGTAAGCAGTTTTCGAGATATTTCAATGTCTTCACTTAAAATGAACATCCTTTATCTAAAGTGTGTCCCTCCTAAGAGTCATGTGGCAAATTTTCTCTGGTTTTCGGCAGATATCTGCATTTTCATTTTTGCAATGTGTAACTGGAGTCAGCTGAAACAAATATTGGTCATCACATATTTCATGCAACCTCCAGTGTTGACAGAAAGCACCAGTTTGGATCATGTACACTTGAAAATTCTATCCAACTAATAATTACTTGTTTTAGAATTTTACATACCTTATTTAAAGTCCCTCATTCTCTTCTTTCAAAGAAATATTTTACTTTTTCTAGAAACTTAGTATTTCAAATGTATTCCTTTCAAAACTGTTGATTTATAGAATGCTTGAACCTTAAAATACAATCATTTCAAATCTTCAACATTTCTGTCTTGTAAACCAAAGTTTTATGGTTCCAAAAATATATAAATCTTTAACATATTGCAGCACATCAGCAACCATATATGTATAGAAATAAACAATTTTTACAGCCTTCAGTTGCAAGGTAATTTTTACTCGTTTACCTAGGTTTCGATTCCAGTAATGGAATCTTCTTCAGAACCTATAAATTAAACCACATACGGACATATATTACTCACTGAAACGCATCATCAGTATAATGATTGAATAATAAAGAAATTGTGATACTTACAAAAAATTAAATTATTTTGAGAGCCAAACACTGGCCATGTCACAGATTAAAAATTAAAACAATAAAGACGCATAATCATAAGGTTATGTCTGTCAAAATTAAAACCATTAAGGCGAACGTAGACGAAGCTACACCGGCCAGAAATAAGGACTAACTGTGAGCTGCACGGAAAACTAGGCGTCGCGAGCAGTTCCACGGCGAGGTTCGGCCGCGGCCAAGCACATGCGCGAGCGCAGGCGCGAGAGACAAACTGTCTCAAAATTATTTAGAGCAAATATACATATAAACAAAATGTAGCTGAAAGCCGTCTTACAAATGGACAACCTATCTATTGGTGTCTTTGTATTTCGTAATATGCTTGGTAATGACACATAGTTGCTAAGGCGTTGTTATGTTAAAGACATTTTATGCTTAGCACGCATGGTTTTCGACACTAATTTTTTAGTTACTGTAACAGGGCTTCGCCCTCTTACTATAATATTTAAATGTAAAAATTTTTTTATACCTTGGCTTTGTAGTTTGTTCTCAGGTAAATTGTTTTAATGTTGCCATATCAATAGATAGGTTGTCCATTTGTAAGACGGCTTTCAGTCACATTTTGTTTATATGTATATTTACTCTAAATAATTTTGAGACAGTTTGTCTCTTGCGCCTGCGCTTGCACTCCCAGTTTCCGTGCAGCTCACAGTTAGTCCTTATTTCTGGCCGGCGTAGCTCTGTCTACATTCGCCTTAATGGTTTTAATTTTGACAGACATAACCTTATGATTATGCGTCTTTATTGTTTTAATTTTTAATCTGTGACATGGCCAGTGTTTGGCTCTCAAAATAATTTAATTTTTTGTAAGTATCACGATTTCTTTATTATTCAATCATTAGACTGATGATGCATTTCAGTGAGTAATATATGTCCGTATGTGGTTTAATTTATAGGTTCTGAAGAAGATTCCATTACTGGAATCGAAACCTAGGTAAACGAGTAAAAATTACCTTGCAACTGAAGGCTGTAAAAATTGTTTATTTCCAAAAATATATATTTTTACTGAAATCATATTAAACTTTTTTTAAACAATTCAACTAGAAAATTAGAGATTCAAGAAAAATTTTGTCAGGACTTTGCAGATCCAAATGCATGACAAAAGTTTGTTGTGTAAAACAGAACTGTTATTGTTCCATAAAAACATATGAGAACTGCCAGATGTCAGTAATGTCCTGCCATGATATTTCAGCACAGAGTCTTCTGGCCATCTTAAGGTGAGTACCACTGTAGTAATACTGGCGAGTACGCGCTGAGCTCTGCTATTTAAAGCCATACCGAGGTGACATTGCGCATGTGCTGCTCAGTGTGCGTGTTCATAACAACTCCATGCGCTGCGCCTCGCGCCCTTCACAGTGAAAGCTTGGTGTATTGATAACAGGTTGATTTTCATCTTTATGCAGATAGCTATGTCGACTACAGGATTCCAAGCAGAGTTTAGCTGATAACCGCTATCACCATTGATGAGAGTCTCATTGTCAGACAATCTTATTTCCACAGATTCATTGATAATCGAGCTTCAACAGTTTGATGTATGGGCCAAAATTTTTGTGTCATTGTAATTCATGTAGTGGTCTGTGGAAATACAATGTTCAGCAATTGTGGACTTGGTGGGTTGGAGAAGGCGAGTATGCCGTTGGTGTTCCACAATACGTTCCTGCACAGTTCGTGTTGTTTGCCCTGTATATGATTTGCCGCATTCACACGGAATCTTGTAAACACCTGATTTATGCAGGCCCAGGTCATCTTTAACAGATCCCACCAGTGATGAAATTTTGGAAGGAGGGTGAAACATGACTCTCACTTGATACTTTCTCAATATTCTGCCAATCTGTGAAGAAATATTCCCAATAAATGGTAGATAAGCAGTCGACCTGAAGGCCTCTTCCTCTTCCTTGTTCCATCATTTGTAGGTCTGCATCACTCTGTTCACTTGCCTAGTTAAAAAGCAATTCTTCAGAAATACTTTTTTGAGGTGTTCCATTTCCACTTGAAGACTGTCAGCGTCAGAGATGGTATGGGCATGGTGGACTAAGGCTTTGAGAATGCCCATTGTTTGTGCTGGGTGGTGGCAACTAGTAGCTTGCAGATACAGGTCTGTATGAATAGGCTGTCTGTACACCGAGTGACCAAGTGTGCCATCACTCTTACATCGCACCAAGACATCTAAAAATGGCAAGCAACCGTCTTTCTCTATCTCCATGGTAAACTTTATGTTTTCATGTATGGAGTTCATGTGACGTAAAAATTCTTGGAAACGGTCCAAAACATGAGGCCACACTATAAAAGTGTCATCAATGTATCACCAAAATACTGTCAGTTTAAAAGTGGCAGAGTCAAGTGCTCTCTCCTCAAAATCTTCCATAAAAAGATTGGCCACCAGGGGAGACAAAGGAGAGACAAAAGACTCCCCATGGCGACACCATCAGATTGTTCATAAAATTCATTGTTAAATATAAAATATGTAGAGGAGAGAGTGTGCTCAAACAATGCTGTAATGTCTGCACCAAACATATTTCCAATGAGGTATAGTGAGTCCACAAGAGGCACCTTTGTGAAATGAGAAAACACATCAAGACTGACCAATAAGTCGTTACTTTGAAGCTGTAGTGACTGAAGTTGGCTGATAAAATCACTGGAATTCTTTATGTGATGTGCACACTTGCCTATCGCTGGTTTGAGCAAAGATGCCAAATATTTTGCTAGGTCGTAAGTGGCTGCTCCAATGTTACTCACAATTGGACATAACGGCACATTTTACTTGTGGATCTTAGGCAGTCCATATAGCGTAGGTGGAACTGAACTGTTTGGTTTCAGTCTCTTGATGACCTCCTTCGGTAGAGAACTATTTGATAAAAGTTATACTGTTTTTCGGACCACTCATCTCGTGGGATCCTTATCGATTTTGCGATACGTTGAGTCACATAATGAAACATTGGTCTTATTAATATAGTCATCCCTTGGCATGAGGACAGTAGCATTTCCTTTGTCATATTTTAAGACTACTGTATCCACATCTGCTCGTAAGTTAGAGGGCTATCCTCTCCATGGGCGAGATGTTACTCTTCATTGGTGCACCTCTGGTCAACACATGGCAAGACTCTCAAAGAACTTCCTGCTGGCAAGTTATTGAAAATGTGTGTTCCTGAATAATGCACACCTTTTTGTACAAGACTAAGTGACCTTAAATCCTTGTGAAGATTATTCTTATTTCTAGCACTGATTCCATGAACTGAGCTGTTCATTTGAAAAAGTGGTATATTTTTAATGACAAATTTTATTAAGGAATAAATATATTGGGAAGCAGTAGTTAGTATCCCTAGTTCCCTAAACAGGCTTCTGCAGGATGTTCTTGAGCTCACACTACATACAACTCTTACTGCACGTTTTTGTGCCTGGAAAACTTTAGCTTGGCTTGATGAATTATCCCAAAAAATAATCCCATATGACATTATGGCATGAAAGTAAGCATAGTATGCCAGCTTTTTCATTTTTATATCCCCTATGTCTGACACAATTCGCATTGCAAATAGACATTTGTTAAGTCGCTTCAGCAGTTCTGTGGTGTGCTCCTCCCAGTTGAATTTATTATCAAGCTGTAATACCAAGAATTTAACACTGTCCACTTTTTCTATCTGCTTGTCATTGTATGTTAGGCATATACTCGTGGGACACCTCTTACAAGTTCTGAACTGCATGTTGTGTGTTTTTTCAATGTTTAGTGACAAAGAATTGGCTAGGAACCAGTGATTAATGTCCACAAATATTTTATTAGCTGATCTTTCTAAGACTACACTTGATTTGCTATTTATTGCAATGTTTGTATCATGAGCAAACAAAACGAACCTGGCATCTGGTAATGTTACTGATGAAAGGTCATTGATATACACAAGAAAAAGCAAGGGCCCCAAAATGGAACCTTGTGGGACACCCACTTGTAATTTGCTCCCAGTTGGATGATGCATGATAGCTTGATACATGTCTATTTCCTAATGACATCTTTTGTTTCCTGCCAGAGATATAAGATTTGAACCATTTTGCAGCATTTCCTGTTACACTATAATATTCCTATAATATTCTAATTCATTTAAAAGGATATTGTGATTTACACAGTCAAATGCCTTTGACAGATCACAAAATATACCAGTTGCCTGCAATTTTTTGTCTAACGAATTAAGCACATTTTCACTGTAAGTGTAGATAGCCTTTTCAATATCAGAACCCTTTAGAAATCCTAATTGTGACTATGACAGTATGTTATTTGAGGTAGGATGGTTATCACACTGATTGTACATTACTTTTTCTAAGATTTTTGAGAATGCTTGCAACAGTGAAATTGGATGGAAATTTGATGCTATTTCGTTATGTCCCTTCTTAAACAGTGGCTTAACTTCAGCATATTTCAACCATTCAGGGAATATTCCACTGATTAACGACTGGTTACTCAGATAGCTTAATATATTACTTAGCTCAGAATCACATTCTTTAATTAACTTTGTTGATATTTCACCATACCCACTAGACATTTTTGATTTTAAAGATTTTATGATGGACATTATATCTTCTGGGGTAGTGAGGGTCAAATTCATATTATGGAAGTTACTTCAAATGTCTGGTCTGAGGTATCCCATAGTAGCATCTACAGAACCTGACAAGACAATCTTTTCAGTAACAGTTACAAAATGTTAGTTAAAAAGTTCTGCAACACTACACACATCTGTCACCAATGTATCATTTACTCTTAATGCTATTTGTCCCTCTTCATGTCTGGTTCTACTGGTCTCCTCCTTCACTATATCCCATATTGTCTTTATTTTGTTATCTGATATGACTATCTTTTCCTTGTAATATACACTCCTGGAGATTGAAATAAGAACACCGTGAATTCATTGTCCCAGGAAGGGGAAACTTTATTGACACATTCCTGGGGTCATATACATCACATGATCACACTGACAGAACCACAGGCACATAGACACAGGCAACAGAGCATGTACAATGTCAGCACTAGTACAGTGTATATCCACCTTTCGCAGCAATGCAGGCTGCTATTCTCCCATGGAGACGATCGTAGAGATGCTGGATGTAGTCCTGTGGAACGGCTTGCCATGCCATTTCCACCTGGCGCCTCAGTTGGACCAGCGTTCGTGCTGGACGTGCAGACCGCGTGAGACGACGCTTCATCCAGTCCCAAACATGCTCAATGGGGGACAGATCCGGAGATCTTGCTGGCCAGGGTAGTTGACTTACACCTTCTAGAGCACGTTGGGTGGCACGGGATACATGCAGACGTGCATTGTCCTGTTGGAGCAGCAAGTTCCCTTGCCGGTCTAGGAATGGTAGAACGAGGGGTTCGATGACGGTTTGGATGTACCGTGCACTATTCAGTGTCCCCTCGACGATCACCAGTGGTGTACGGCCAGTGTAGGAGATCGCTCCCCACAACATGATGCCGGGTGTTGGCCCTGTGTGCCTCGGTCATATGCAGTCCTGATTGTGGCGCTCACCTGCATGGCGCCAAACACGCATACGACCATCATTGGCACCAAGGCAGAAGCGACTCTCATCGCTGAAGACGACACGTCTCCATTCGTCCCTCCATTCACGCCTGTCGCGACACCACTGGAGGCGGGCTGCACGATGTTGGGGCGTGAGTGGAAGACGGCCTAACGGTGTGCGGGACCGTAGCCCAGCTTCATGGAGACGGTTGCGAATGGTCCTCACCGATACCCCAGGAGCAACAGTGTCCCTAATTTGCTGGGAAGTGGCGGTGCGGTCCCCTACGGCACTGCGTAGTATCCTACGGTCTTGGCGTGCATCCGTGCATCGCTGCGGTCCGGTCCCAGGTCGACGGGCACGTGCACCTTCCGCCGACCACTGGCGACAACATCGATGTACTGTGGAGACCTCACGCCCCACGTGTTGAGCAATTCGGCGGTACGTCCACCCGGCCTCCCGCATGCCCACTATACGCCCTCGCTCAAAGTCCGTCAACTGCACATACGGTTCACGTCCACGCTGTCGCGGCATGCTACCAGTGTTAAAGACTGCGATGGAGCTCCGTATGCCACGGCAAACTGGCTGACACTGACGGCGGCGGTGCACAAATGCTGCGCAGCTAGCGCCATTCGACGGGCAACACCGCGGTTCCTGGTGTGTCCGCTGTGCCGTGCGTGTGATCATTGCTTGTACAGCCCTCTCGCAGTGTCCGGAGCAAGTATGGTGGGTCTGACACACCGGTGTCAATGTGTTCTTTTTTCCATTTCCAGGAGTGTATTTGCTTTGATGTCCATATCACAGTATTTAATATTTTGCAGTATTTCTTGTAATGTGCTATAGCATCAACATCGGAACTGTTTTGGATTGATATATACAGTTTTCTTTTTGTTTTACAAGATACCCCTATTCCTTGAGTAATTCATGGCTTCTTTGTAGACTTTGCTCTAACCTTAGTAAGTTTTGGGGGATAACAGTGTTTGAATAAGGTAAGCATTTTATCAGCAAAAGTTTTATACTTTTCATTCATGCCATGAACACTGTAAACATCAGTCCAGTGAATGTCTCTGAGGAGTGTCCTAAAATAATCAATTTTTGGCTTATATACAAATATCTACAAAAAAAGACCTAAGTCATCTAACTTATATTTTATAATTTTATGTATAAAAACTGTGTACTGTGATGTTGCAGGATGAGTTGAAAATGGAAAACTGCCGCAACCTTATATAACAGATGAGCTAGTAATATCATTGTGCAGCAGAAAAGAGGAAAATATTTAATATGTCTTTCACTGATCTAATGCATGCTGCAGGCCCATATGTAAAGAATCTTTTGTAATTAAGTTATATTTGCACCAAGTTATGACCTTACACTTGCTTATTAATCAATCATCCATGTAATTATGAAAGGCTGTTTGCAAACTTTCGCTGGGCTAATCATAATCTATGTAGATCACTGATCTGTGTTGTCAAATATATAGTGTGTACCATTTTAATCTATACCAGCCAATATCTCTGGAGTAGCACAATTCTGCAAAAAAAGTCTGTAGTAAAAGTTGTAAGGGTTGAAGAGGGTCATGGAATGGTTACCTCGAAATGACCTTGAGCCCTGTTTTCAAGGGCAACCCAAGGTCAAGTTAAATTTTGCAGATCGTAGCACCTATATTTTATTCCATATTCATATTCTACATGAAAAAATATGCATTGTTTGTAGGGAACATAAAAAAAAAACAGTGGATTGTGGCCAGGGGGCACTTCATTGTAACTTTTCCAGGTTACCAATATCTCGAGAATGAAGCGATATTGGGAAAAATTTTCAATGAAAATCTTGTATGGTTTCTGAACTCTGTCCACCGGTGAAATTTTTTTGAACTTGAAATGGCCTTGAAATTATTCAGTAGGGTTTAACCTGAAAGCAAATACTGTCGGCATTAATGGAACCAAATGTGCACCACTTGGAGGATGCCAAATCAGAGACAAGCATTGTGCTTGTGCTGGCACAATCAGAGAGGTGAAGGGTTGAAGTTTGAGGCTAGCTAAAAAACATCATTGTTGGAGAATTTGAAATCATGACTGAGGGTTCAGAGAAATTTTACCTTTGGAGACTGAAAAGTTCTTGCCTAAGATTCTTGACTGGAGTGACTCTCATAAATTTTTCTCTTATAGACTTAGAAAAAATGTGTGTTAAGTGATTTAGAAAAATTCTACTTCATCGAACTGATGAATTTGGCCTAGCAAGACTCAGAACAATCTTGTCTCATGAGACTCTAATGAGTTCCTGAAAAATGTAATTTTTCCAAATGCGTACAAACAAAATTATTCTCAACCTGAATGTTTGGAGCCCATAAGATAAAAATTTATCTGAGTCACCTGTCTTATAATTGACTTTCTTGGGCCTGTCGTTTCTTTCTGTCTCCTCTCCATATTTAAAAAAGATGGATTACCATGGGGTGTTTTATTATTTATGTCAATATCAAGATATGTAAAGGTGCCCTCTTGAAAGACACGTATCCGTTAGACACCTAAGTAATTTTCTGAAGGAGCACACTTGGATACGGTATGTTTTGGCTTCACTGAGTGTGGTAAACAACAGGGAGCACGTATAAACAAATGGGTCGTGTACACTGTAATAAGTCAGTTATCCTGAAACAAGCTTGCAGGATGTTGTCTTGAAGTAAAAGACTAGGAAAGCCAATTATAGTAGAAGTGATTGGTACAATTTATTTTTCGACTATAATCTGTCTGAAATGGTTGATTACATGCTATTAGAAATAGTGATAATAATAAAAATTGTTGGCAAGTGTTGCGATAATTATGCAGCCACACGATGGTTGTATGCCGAAAGGTATCCAGATCCCCATCATCCCATGAAGGTTAAAATTAGATCTCTGGCAAGACGAGCTGAAAGAGGAACCTTGAAATGGCAGATATGAAAGATGGGCCTGAGACTTGCAATTATGCTGGGAATTTGTGCTATAATCACTGAAGATCCACACCTTTCAACTCTTCAGATTCAGCAAATGCACGGCATGGCTTGATCAATGATATCTCATGTTTTAAGATACTTTAAATTCCACCCATATCACTTACATATCATCCAAGCAATTGAGCCTGGGAATCCTGAGAGGCACCTGGCATTTTGTCAATGAGGCAAACTTCGACAACATGTGAGGAGTCAATCTCCATAATGCACACTACTGGGCAGAAGCAAATCCTCGCTGGCAATGAGATCACCAAACACAGAGATTGAGGTCAGTCAATGTCTGGGTGGGTATAGTTGGAGATTACACGATAGGTCCTGTTTTTTATGGCAAAATGTTGTACGGCTTGTGCTCTCTTCATATTCTCCAGAATCTGGTGCTTCCTTTACTAGAAAATAGCCCCATATACATATGAGCATGTACATGGTTTCAATATCATGGCACCCCTGCACATCAGGCCTTACCTGTCAGAAGGTGCCTTAATGCAACTTACCTAAATTGATGGATTGGTATCAGTGGTGCAATTTGTGAATACCCATCAAGATCGTCAGACTTAACACCATTGGACTTTTCCTTACGGGGAGCTATGAAGCAGAAGGTGTACTCCAATCCACCAATGATGCCACAAGATATGAGAGAAACGACTGTGGCAGCTTTCCAGGAAATCACTCATGAGACATTGAATGATGTCGAGAACAGTTTCAGACAGAGAGTGCAATGCACATTAGGTAAAATGGGAAGTTGATTGAGCATCTGAGATCCTATATTTCCAGGGAGAACCATGTTAATCAGACCTTTTCAGGGCCAATGATGTGTGAGGTATGCTGGGCAACCTACATGTGGTGCACATTTGGTTCTGCTAATGTCGATGGTATTTGCTTTCACATTAATCCCTACTGAATAATTTCAAGGCCATTTCAAGTTCACGAAAATTTCACCAGTGGACAGAGTTCAGAAACCATACAAATTTGAATTGAAAGTTTCTCTCAATCTCGCTTTGTTCTCAAAATAGTGGTAACCTGGGAAAGTTACAATGAAGTGTTCTCTGGTGACAAACAATTGATTTTTCGAAAAAAAAAAATGTTCCCTACAAATAATGCACATGTTTTCATGTAGAATATGAACATGGTATAAAAATAGGGGTTACCATTTACAAAAATGAACTTGATCTTGGTTTGGCTTTGAAAGCAGGGTTCAAGTTCATTTTGAGGTAACCATTCCATGAGCCCCCTCAAACCTCACAACTTTCACTAGAGACAGTTTTTTGCAGAATTGTGCCACTCCAGAGATATTGACTGTTATAGATTAAAATGGGGAACCCTGTGCATAATACATCATATGCAGGCTGATCATCATGTGTTTAAAAACAATAAATGTGAATTAAATGGAAAGTAAACATGACAGTGTTGTGTTGTATCATTAAATAACTATTTAAAGCTCCTAATAATCATTGAGAGAATAGTGGTAGCAGAATACTTATGATATTTATGAGGTATCAAAAACCAATTGGTAAGCTTACACTATGACACATGTTTGACCACAACACCACCCAGTGGTCACTGGAGCATGCCCAGAGCCCACAGTTACAGAGGACTAGCAGTGATCACCAGTCCCCAGCACAAGAAAATCTGGCCTCTCCAAGCCAATGAAGGCTAAACAACTGAGCTGTTCTCCATTTAGAATGACCCAGGGGGTACATATGTTACTTTACAGAAAATAACATAGCTGGGGTGAGTATTATCCACCTGTGCCAAAACAACTTACAAGAATTGGCATCTGAGAAAAAAAACATTATTGGGAAAATGCTGGTATATGCAAAGCAGCAATTAATGCTTTTGGGAACAATTGGTATGAGAGGAAGAACTGTTCACTTTAACCAGTAGATAGCTAACCAAATGCCACTTGTCTTGAAATTCTAAAGGCCTGAGTTTTTTTTCCCTAAATGCACATGCATTGGCTTCATGTTTCACTGGAGTCCCTCTTTAGCATTCTAGATATCTGCAGAATGTTATCCATTGGTCAATGTGAAGTGGTCAATCCTGTGTGTCTTACTATAATATTTATAAACATAGTTTAAGTATGTGAGGAAAGATAGTAAGTGCATCATTCATTTCTTTCTTGCAAAAAAATGAGGACACTTAAAATACATCTCTAGTATATCTCATTTTGTACATGTTATTGTAGTCACTGTAAAGGAATCAGTTTTTCTGAAGAGTGACTGATGTTTCACTGTAATCAGGCTGTATTGTAAGACTGAGACATTAATAAAAAGTTCTTTAATGAATGTATTGTGATAACTGAAAACTTGTAGCAGTCCACTAGTTAAACCCATATTTCTCACTGTGGTCCCTCTAACCAGTAGGGTATATGGGAATGCCTTTCAACACAAACATTCATTTCATTGCTTTAAGTTCATTTCATATTTATCCCTTGTGGCAGGTAAGTGATGTTCCTCTCCCACCTCTGTTCCGCCAGTAGTGCCATTCCCACATACTCTGGGCAAGAATCTGTGATACTACCAGGACGAATTTTCTCTCAGCAGCAGAGTGTTTGCTGATCTGAAACTCCTGACAGACTAATACTGTGCTGGACTGAGACTCAAAGCTGGAACCTTTTTCCTTTTGTGAACAAGTGCTTTACTGACTCAGTTATGCCCCAGTAGAAGTAAAACTGAGAGCAGTTCATGAGTCATACTTGTGTAGTCCAGTCAGTAAAGCACATACCTGTGAAAGGAAAATGTACAAGGTTTGAGTCCCAATCCAGCACATAGTTTTAATCTGCCTTGAACTTCCTGTGGTATATGGGAATGCCTTTCAACACAAACATTCATTTCATTGCTTTAAGTTCATTTCATATTACCCACAACGAAAGTTTGAGTCAGGCCCACAAACATGCTCAGATAGTGCAACAGTGAATGTGAATACTTACAAAAAGCAATAAATCCATGTTTAGAGTCATAGTCGAGCAAAATTTTTAACTGTCACATCATATTCATTAATCTCCAGGTTCAGTATATCTGAATACTGTTCACAAATATCTTTTTGCATCATTGCCTGTCAGACTGAAAATGAAAATCAATAGAGGTTAATTCTGTACTGGTGCTCTCAGCAGTGAGAAATTACATCTATTCCAATGATGCTATTCCACTGAATGCATTATGTTATACATCAAGGTGCTAACTATGGAATATACTCCTCCATTATTTCTCTATATGGAGGAAACACTTCCATATAGATATTGTGAAATATTACAGAATGTTTTGTTTGTTTAACTGGTAAATAAATTATGAGAGAAAGGCAAAATCTGAAGTGTCTGAACTCCTCTGTACTCGATATGATGTCTGCTACCTGAGAATGTCAGATGTATGGAGAATATGATTACTTCCTAGGTTCTCATTTAGCTAACTATGGTAATGGAAGGCAAGAGAAGCTCTCCTATTTGTTTTACACAATTGGCATAGAAACAATATGTAATATGATTCCAGAATTTACTGTAAAGGGTGTACAGAAAGTTGAAAACTGTCTCTGACTGCACTTCAGCCCACAATGTATGTATCATTTATCAAGTAAGCACATTAATTAGGTATGCTGATATATCATATAGTAAATAAGTCACTCAGGGAGAACACACATACCAGAAGGTTTGGCTTTCATAAGCAAATTTGACTGTTATACACTAGGTGATCAAAAGTATCTGGACACTTGGCTGAAAATGCCTTACAAGGTAATGGCTCCCTCCATTGGTAATGCTGGAATTCAATACAGTGTTGGCCCACCCTTAATGACAGATTCCAGTCTTGCAGGCATACATTCAATCAGGTGCTGGAAGATTTCTTGGGGAATGGCAGCTCATTATTTCTGAATTGCTGCACTGAGGAGAGGTATTGATGTCGGTTGGTAGGACCAGGCACTAAGTTGGCATTCCAAAACATCCCAAAGGTGTTCTGTAGGATTCAGGTCAGGACTCTGTGCAGGCCATTCCACTACAGGGATGTTATTGTCGTGCAACTACTCCTGCACAGGCCGTGCATTACGAACAAGTGCTCGATCATGATGGAAGATGCAATCACCATCCCAGAACTGCTCTTCAACAGTGGGAAGGAAGAAGGTGCTTAAAACATCAATGTAGGACTGTGCTGTGATAGTGCCACGCAAAACAACAAAAGCAAGCTCCCTCCACGAAAAACACAACTACTCCATAACATCACTGCCTCTGAATTTTATTGTTATCACAACACACGCTGGCAGATGACGTTCACCGGGCATTCATTCACCATACCCACACCCTGCCATCAGATCACCACATTGTGTACCATGATTTATCACTTCACACAATGTTTTCCCACTGTTGAATCATGCAATGTTTACGCTCCTTACACCAAGCGAGGCGTTATTTGGCATTTACCGGCGTGACATGTGGCTTATGAGCAGCTGCTTTACCATGGAATCCAAATTTTGTAATCTCCCGCCTAACTGTCATAGCACTTGCAGGGATTCTGATGCAGTATTGATAGATTTCTGTCTATTACACATTACGACCTTCTTCAACAGTCAGCGGTCTCTGTAAGTCAACAGACGAGGTTGGCCCGAATGATTTTGTGCTGTACGTGTCCCTTCACATATCCACTTCACTATCACACTGGAAACAATAGACCTAGGGATGTTTAATAGTGTGGAAATCTTATGTACAGATATATGACGCAAGTGACACCCTATCACCTGACTACGTTCGAAGACCATGAGCTCTGCAGAGTGTACCATTCTGCTCTCTCATGATGCCTAATGACTACTGAGGTCGCTGATATGGAGGACCTGCCAGTAGGTGGCAGCACAGTGCACCTAATATGAAAAATGTATGTTTTTGGGAGTGTCTGGGTACTTCTGATCACATGGTGTATGACAACCTCATGAATGTATCAAATATCATGTTGCTACAATGGTCTTTAAACATGCACTGCCAAAGTTAGGCAGTTAAATACATTCCATTTTGTGTACAGGTTGCTATCCCAATATAGCTGGAGTATGTGTTGCAGAAAGTTGGACTGGAGCTATCTGTCTTTGCACTAGTGTCAGTTTTTCTCCGTTCCTTGATGTCATCCTATTGGTTGAATTTCAATATTTATTTCAAAACTGGACATCAGGGTAAAACTAGACAGTTCAAAATACCTCAATATTGTGCTATGTGGAAAATTAGTATAGAAAAGGATCTGGTGTTAGCGAGAAATAGTGAATACCATAGGTTAAAATGATAATAATATGGAAAACATGAACAACAAAACTACATGAACAACTAGCACATCTACAACTGATGGTCTACATTTTTAATAACAATATTTCAGCTGTTAAAGTGTAAACCTCACTTTTAATATTAGATCTGATCATAACTGTTTGTAATTGGGTACAATTATGTCAGGTATAACCAAACAAAAAGGAACTTTCTAGTGTGTACTGGTATGAAGAAGACTCATAGCAAATAAAAGCAACATAGTCTCTTTCACATATGTGCTCCATAAACCTTACTGGAGGGATATCTATTGTGGCTACAATGTTGACAGTAGGCTTGATCAATTTGGGTATTCTGTGGGAACGTTATTATGCAGCACTTCCAAGGTAATTTAGATTAAAGTCAATTGCATGCAAAATGTTCAGTAATAAATGGCTGGCAACAAGAATATAAACCTCTTGTACAAATAAAAGACAGTTATATGCTTACAATGAAACTACTGACAACAAGTTATTCTGTAATGCTTCCAAACAATAGAAAAAATTTCCAAACAAGTTCATTGTGAAGCCAAAGAAATGTATAATTAGCAGATAATAGCTGACATAAGTAATAAATTCAAAGTCATGTGGAAAGTCATCAATGAGACAGTTGGTGAGAAAGGCAAGAGTCAATATCATGCATCATGGATGAAGATTGTTTTCTCCCTGACCATAAACAATTATGTCAAATATTCAACAAAAATATCACAAACATTGGTGACAAGGTTTCTTCTTTTAGCAGTCCTTCTCTACCCAGTCATTTTCTACACATGGTGCTGTTCCCAAGATAATTTTTTCTTTAGCCAGTCAAATCTAGTGAAATGTTTGGTACTACAACACAGAAACCAAACAAACAATTTTGTGTTTGGGATAAAACTGCTGATTATCTTCTAAAATGAGTGACATCATGTGGCTGATTCCCTATCAGATATAAGACTCTACTACTCATTGACATGTCATTTCCTTAAAATTTTCAAAACAGGAAAAGTAGTTGTTCAGTTTAATATAGTAGTAGCCATGTTAATAACTACTGGTGCATCTCTATTCAATCAAACATATCCAAGTTGTCAGGGAAGCAGTATACAATCATATTATAACCTCTCAAGCCAGCAACCTAAGTGTGAACTTATGTGATGTTGAACATCTGCACTGGTGATAACATGACCATGTACACACCAGTTGCAGTATCGCACATAAAAGAATTGCCCTAACATCTGTTTACTACTTTCTCAACTAAGTGTAAATATGTATTTGCTGATTTACTGTTAAAATATTTGTCACAAAATGAGTGAGACGGAACAAATCAGGAACCACAAGTTTTTCTCATTGAAAGGAAAAAAAAAGTTCAAGTGGTGTGTGATAATATTTAAAAGACTACTAAATATTTCAGTTCATAATGCATTTATTGCTTATGAAGACACTGAAGAGGCAAAGGAACACACACAAATATATTTGAAGCTGTGTCTTGTAACAGAACTATTGGACACTCAAAGGAAGATTCTGTGGTGTAGATCTACATCTACATTACATGACTACTCTGCAATTCACATTAAAGTGCTTGGCAGAGGGTTCGTCGAACCACAATCATACTATCTCTCTACCATTCAACTCCCGAACAGCGCGCGGGAAAAACGAACACCTAAACCTTTCTGTTCGAGCTCTGATTTCTCTTATTTTATTTTGATGATCATTCCTACCTACGTAGGTTGGGCTCAACAAAATATTTTCGCATTCGGAAGAGAAAGTTGGTAACTGAAATTTCGTAAATAGATGTCGCCGCGACGAAAAACGTCTTTGCTGTAATGACTTCCATCCAAATTCGCGTATCATATCTGCCACACTCTCTCCCCTACTGCGTGATAATACAAAACGAGCTGCCCTTTTTTGCACCCTTTCGATGTCCTCCGTCAATCCCACCTGGTAAGGATCCCCCACCGCGCAGCAATATTCTAACAGAGGACGAACGAGTGTAGTGTAAGCTGTCTCTTTAGTGGACTTGTTGCATCTTCTAAGTGTCCTGCCAATGAAACGCAACCTTTGGCTCGCCTTCCCCACAATATTATCTATGTGGTCTTTCCAACTGAAGTTGTTCATAATTTTAACACCCAGGTACTTAGTTGAATTGACAGCCTTGGGAATTGTACTATTTATCGAGTAATCGAATTCCAACGGATTTATTTTGGAACTCATGTGGATCACCCCACACTTTTCGTTATTTAGTGTCAACTGCCACCTGCCACACCATACAGCAATCTTTTCTAAATCGCTTTGCAACTGATACTGGTCTTCGGATGACCTTACTAGAAGGTAAACTACAGCATCATCTGCGAACAACCTAAGAGAACTGCTCAGATTGTCACCCAGGTCATTTATATAGATCGGGAACAGCAGAGGTCCAAGGACGCTTCCCTGGGAACACCTGATATCACTTCAGTTTTACTCGATGATTTGCCGTCTATTACCACGAACTGCGACCTTCCTGACAGGAAATCACGAATCCAGTCGCACAACTGAGACGATACCCCATAGGCCCGCAGCTTGATTAGAAGTCGCTTGTGAGGAACGGTGTCAAAAGCTTTCCGGAAATCTAGAAATACGGAATCAACTTGAGATCCCCTGTCGATAGCAGCCATTACTTCGTGCGATTAAAGAGCTAGCTGCGTTGTACAAGAACGATGTTTTCTGAAACCATGCTGATTACGTATCAATAAATCATTCCCTTCGAGGTGATTTATAATGTTTGAATACAGTATATGCTCCAAAACCCTACTGCAAACCGATGTCAATGATATAGGTCTGCAGTTATATGGATTACTCCTACTACCCTTCTTAAACACTGGTGCGACCTGCGCAATTTTCCAATCTGTAGGTACAGATCTATCAGTGAGCGAGCAGTTGTATATGAGTGCTAAGTAGGGAGCTATTGTATCAGCGTAATCTGAAAGGAACCTAATCGGTATACAATCTGGACGTGAAGGCTTGCCCGTATCAAGCGATTTGAGTTGCATCACAACCCCTAAGGTATCTACTTCTAAGAAACACATGCTAGCAGCTGTTCGTGTTTCAAATTCTGGAATATTCCATTCATCTTCCCTGCGTTCAATAACTCCGCTTTAGCGGCACAGTCGTCGGTAACAGTACCATTGGCACTGCGCAGCGAAGGTATTGACTGCGTCTTGCCGCTTGTTTCGATGATTGTTTAAAAAAAAATACCACACTGAAAGTTCATTTTAAGTGAGTAACTAATCTCAAACATAATAAAGGACTGTTGTTAATAATTCCGAAAAGTTTCATTAATTTCTGAGCTAAAGCCTGAAGGCAAGACGTATGGACAACAAATGTCAGCTCGAAGAGCTTCCAGGAAAGTTACTGCTTACTGTGTATCCACCAGTTTGGCTTTTGGGGAAGCATATCGATAAATAGGATTTTGTATTCGTTTCAAGTTAACTCTGTAGTGTACTCAGAGAAATGTAACATACAACAGATGTCTTCCTTGAGCTCACAAAGGCCACTGATTTTGTCAACCATGCATTACTTTTTGAGAAAGTATGGCAGTATGGAACAAGGGAGAAACACAATGACTGGTTCAGATCACATACAGATCATATACAGATCATATCTGAGTCCAGAACATTGTAATCACCTAAAACATATGGTGAAAGCAGTCAGTCAAAGGAGTAAGAAGTAATACAAGGCATTCCTCAATTTTTCACATTTGGTGCAATTCTGTTTGTTATATTGGGCAATAATCAGCCCTAAACATTCATAAAGGTTGGCCTGTAATATCTGGTGATGATAAAAATACATTGTTTATAAATAATTGTTTTTGTAGTAACCCAGAACCGATCCAAGCACACAAATATGGTTTTGTTCATAAAACTCTGAACAATAACAGAAATAAGACTCTCATGACCCCATGCATAATAAGACAAAAGAATCATACAGAAGGTGCAACATAAGCAATATACAGGACAACTGATGTGAGTGGTACAATCTAAAGGAACATAGCGGGTGTGAGTCAGCACTGCTCCACATGTATGTAAGTGCAAAATGGAAGTAGATGTTGTGGCAGAGACAATGCTGTGTGCACACTTCCTACAGGAGGTCTCTAGTGGCTGGCCTGCACTGATGCCACTGGCAGCCGACTTAAGTACCTACACACATGTCAATACTACCCTCAGCAGACTCACATTCACTAGTGGCAGAATACAGCACACTTCACCCTCATGCAAAGAGGGTGCCCAGCTGTTGGATGAGACACCTGCAGCATCTTGAGAGACACATCCATTGGATCTGAAGAGATGGCAACTGGTACTTATGGCATGGGCAGAACGGTGTTTTGGGAGAGCACCAGCACATAGAGCCAGAACGCGGGAGAGCACAGGAACGGCTGACGGCAGAGGGCCCGCACGGTGCCTGACAGAAGCATGGGGAGGGAGAGTGATCATCATCTCTGCATCGTCATCAGCCAGCAAGTCCCTGTGTGGAGGAGACATGGCTGGACCCACTAGTGATGATGGCTGAGGTGATGATGGTGAAGAGCCAGTGGAGGTGGCACAACGGCAGGCTGCGGCAATGTACCCAAGGCTGGAGATGGACTGGTACCCAGCACCAGGAAGCTGGATACCCAGGGTGCCACATGTGGAGGAGGCAGCCACTGGGACGGTTTGCCTCCAAAGCAGGTGATGATGGGCTTGGGGCAGAGGTAGGCGGAGCAGACTGTGGTGACGGGGGCCACACTAGAGAACCAGTAGCTTCTGGCAGTGAGCGGGGCACAACTGATCAAAATGGTGCATCTCCAGCCTGTCAGCCATATGAACGTCACAAAGATGGTGACCACAGTGACAGAAAACAGAGGCCAGTATTTCCTTGGGCCATGAAATGGCCAGATGAACCTGACCATAGCAGGAATGGTGAGGATCACAGAATGTGAAAGAGCATGTGTGGCAGCCAGCCATTAAGAAAACCACCCAGGCTCTGGTCTTAGGCATGAAGCGATAGATGCTCAATAAACATAGCTACTTTGTCCAGTGAAAAATCTTCAACAAACTTTTCCATGTTGGATTTAAATGTATGTACTAGTCATCCCACCTCACCATTTAATTGGGGATGGAATGACAGAGCTGTAACATGACAAATGCCGTGATGGGAAGAAAACAACTGGAAGGTGTGATAAACAAACTTGATCCTTTTATTGGAAACTAAGGTACAAGGCTGTTGTGACAGTGCCACGACATTTAACAGTGCCGCCACGACAGTACGCGCAAACGGCGGTACAGGCGCTCCGCAACTCGGCTGAGCACGGGAGCGCCACCTAGCTACGAACGGCGCCGGCCGAATGTCACGGTACGGCAGTCGAATGAGAGACTGAGTTGTTATCATGTAACCAGCTATTGTTTCTAAGTGAGTGTGTTTGAATATCCACGCAATTATTGGTGATTAAAGGTTATAACACTTTTTGGTGACGAGGTCGGATATTTTCACTGCGTTGTGGATTTGTGTGTTCGTGACGGGACAGACATGGAACAGCTTATGCAAGCGCTCATTGAACAACAAACACAGCTGACAGCTGCTATTCAGGCATTGTCGACGTCGCTTACTCATCGTCTGTCTTCCTCTTCTCCGCCTCCATTCCCTCCTTACGACGAGGCCGCTGAAGACTGGGAGGATTATGAGAAGCGTTTGCAGCAACACTTCTTGGCTTTCGGCGTTGTCGACGCTCCTATGTGTAAGTCGTTATTTCTATCTTGGATTTCTCCACGGATCTATCAGCTGCTATCTCAGTTATCCCCTCTGCGGGAACCTGCCTCCCTGTCCTTCCAAGATATGTGTGACTTATTGTCTAACTATTACCGCAAAAACACCCACGTCGTTGTCGCCTGCGTGGCGTTCTACCGGTGTCGTAAACAGCCCCATCAATCTTACCGGGCTTGGGCGGCGGAACTACACGGTCTGAGTAGGAAATGTCAGTTTGTCACGGACACTCATCATGAGTCTTATGCTGATTCAATGGTTAGGGATGCTATTCTACGGCTTGCTCCTGATAAAGAAGTTCGGCAACGTGCCCTGCAACTGCTGAACCCATCGTTGTCGGAAGTTCTAAGCATCGCTCAATCCTTTGAAGTGTCTCACGCTGCTGGCGTGCAAATAGACACGTGGTGTGATGTAGGCGCTGTACAGTCAACTTTCGACACGGACAATTTGCCTGTTTCACAGGAGAACGAAGATGTGGCGGCGGTTCACTCGCGTAAACAACGTCGCGTTGGGCCGTAACACTCGCAGCGAAAACAGCAACCACAGAAGCAGGTTCGTTCCGCACTTCCTTCTTGTCCACGTTGTTTCGTACAGCATGACAGGGCCGCGTGTCCAAAACGTTGGGCCACGTGTAATTCATGTAGGAAAAAAGGCCACATTGCTTCTGTGTGTCAGTCCCCTAAAGTTCCTGTCGACGAGGACGAGGCATCGGATATGGATGTTAACTGTGTGCTTTCTCAAACAAATAAGTTGTTTGTTACTGTTCGTGTTCTGGATAAAGACATTCGCATGCAGTAACTCTCATTAATTCTCGCACGTATTTGGAGTTGGGTTCCCCTCCCTTGTCTCCAGTTACGCGAAATCTGAGAACTTATAATAAACAGAAAATTCCTATCATTGGCCAGTTTGATGCTTCCACTGCCTACAAGTCTGTTGTTAGGCCCCTCACATTTTATGTGGTGGATCATGCGGGCACTGAAAACCTGTTCGGTTATGATGCTTTCCAGTTGTTCGGGTTCTCCATTGATGATGATGTGCACCTCATATCTGAGGATATTCCGTATCAACAGCTGGGTGGATTGTGTTCTGAATTTTCGTCCGTGTTCTCTGCTGGTCTGGGTCGTGCCAAGGATTTTGAAGCCCACATTACTCTTAAACCTACAGCTCGCCCTAAGTTTTTCCGGGCACGACCTATTCCGGTGGCGTTGCGTGCACCTGTCAAGGCTCCTTCCTGTTACCTCCAGCGAATGGGCATCGCCAATCGTGGTGGTTTCTAAACCAAATGGGTGTCTGCGATTGTGTGGTGATTTTAAAGCCACCGTCACCGCTCAGAGCCTCATTGACACTTATCCTCTTCCCCGTCCTGAGGAGTTATTTACCAAGCTCGCTGGGGGCCAGTTCTTTTCCAAACTTGACTTATCAGAGGCATACCATCAGTTGCCATTGGATGCTTCTTCCAAGGAATTTCTAGTCATCAACACTCCTTGTGGGTTGTATCAGTACCAGCGGTTACTGTTTGGCGTCGCTAGCGCGCCGGCCATTTTTCAGCGGTTTTTGGAACAGCTCACGGCTTCCGTTCCAGGCTGCATCAACTATCTGGATGACATTGTTGTCACGGGGGCCTCCACTGAGGAGCGCCTTCACTGTTTCGGGTTTTGCATTCGGCTGGGTTGAAGTGGAATCTGGACAAGTCACAGTTCTTCCAACCCTCTATTGTGTATCTTGGTTTCCACTTGTCCCGTGAGCGTATACGTCCTCTACGTCAGCACGTTGCGGCCATTAATGCTCTACCCCGGCCATCTACGTTCAAAGAATTTCAGGCGTTTCTACGCAAGATTGCTTATTATCACAAATTCATTCCATCCGCGGCGGCGGTAGCTCATCCTCTGCATCAGCTGTTACGCAAAAACGTCCCTTTCTGTTGGTCCGACGAGTGTGAGCAGGCTTTTGTCTGCCTGAAGGCTCATTTGCAGTCGGCGCCTTGTCTTGCCACATTCCGTCCGGGTCAGCACTTGGTTCTGGCGAATGACGCGTCACAGTATGGCCTAGGGGCTGTTCTCGCCCATCGGTATGAGGATGGGTCGGAACAACCCATCGCCTATGCTTCCAAGACCCTCAACGATGCGCAACGGCATTACTTTCAAATCGAAAAGGAGGCGCTCGCTATCATTTATGCTCTAAAAAAGTTCAGCATTTTTTTGTATGGTTCTAAGTTTCACCTCATCACCGACCACACGCCACTGGTGTCTCTGCTCAGCCCATCGGCGTCGCTCCCGGATAAGGCAGCTCACCGCCTGCAATGTTGGGCCTTATACTTGTCTCGTTTTCACTATGAGATTCACTATTGCCCCACGGCCCAGCACGCCAACGCTGATGCATTGTCGCGATTGCCGATGGGCCCCGACCCGGTTTTCGATCGTGATGAACTACTCTGTTTCCACATTAATGAGGAAGAACGTCGTGCAGTCGAAGGTTTTCCACTTACAGGGTTGCAGGTCGCGTCGGCTACTGTGCGGAATCCGGTCCTGCGCAGGTGATCGGTTTTGTTCAACGGGGTTGGCCGGACAGGACCAAGGGCCGGGCATCGGATCCCCTTTGCAACTACCATGCCTTGCGCCATCGTCTGTCTGTTCGTGATAGTGTTGTTCTTCTGGCCACGGATGGCGCATCTCCACAGGTCGTGGTGCCAGCCTCTCTTCGCAAAGATGTTCTCAAACTGTTGCATGAAGTCCATTTGGGGATTTCTCAGACTAAGTCCCTGGCCCGCAGGCACGTTTATTGGCCCGGTATTGATTCGGACATCGCCCACATGGTTGCTGCGTGTGGTCAGTGTGCTCAACAACTGGCTGCACCTCGTACAATGCCCTCTCCATGGCCTGATCCGGAGCAGCCATGGGAACGGGTGCATGCTGACTTTGCTGGCCCCTTCCTCGGTACTTATTGGCTACTGTTTATTGACGCCTTCTCGAGTTTCTGTTTGTTGTTCGTTGTCCATCGCCAACCACTGCGGCAACGACGCTGGCTTTGTCCAAAATCCTTGCGCTAGAAGGTCTTCCATCCACGATCGTCACGGACAATGGCCCTCAGTTCTCTTCGCAGGCCTTAGGTGATTTTTGTACTGGACAAGGGATTCATCATGTTACAGCACTGCCCTTCCATCCGGAGTTTTCCCCCATCATCTCGTCCAGGAGGCACGTTCCACGCACGAGCTTCCGTCCTGGACATTTTCGACCATACTCTCGTGTCTCTCCGCGGGATCTTCTCGGGGCCTCACAAGAGGCCATGGATGTCTCCGCACTGTCCATGTCTCCAAGGAAGTGAGTGGTTTTTTTTTTCAAGGGGGGAAAAGTGTTGTGACAGTGCCATGACATTTAACAGTGCCGCCACGACAGTACACGCAAACGGCGATAGAGGCGCTCCGCAACTCGGCTGAGCGTGGGAGCGCCACCTAGCTACGAACGGCGCCGGCCGTATGTCACGGCATGGCAGTCGAATGAGAGACTGAGTTGTTTTCATGTAACCACCTATTGTTTCTAAGTGAGTGTGTTTGAATATCCACGCAATTATTGGTGATTAAAGGTTATAACAAAGCCAACCCCTCAATAGAAAAATACTTCAAGAAGATATGAATTGTGACCTCAGCCAACATTGATGCACAACAGAGAATGCAAGGAAACTGGGAAAATGCATTCACAACCAGGAGCCAATACGAATTCAAGAATGGACCCACAAAGACTACATGAATGCATTCCCATGGCTGGCATAGAGCAGGCCAGCGGGACAGAGACACCCTGGGAGCTGCCTATTGTTGGGCACACCACTCACAAGCCACAAGAAAACAGATAATTTAGCCATTAATCCCTGGCCAAAAGACATGTCACCTAACTAACAATTTAGTGCTTGAGACTCCTCAATGACCCTGGTAGAGATGGCATAGAACCTTACACTACAACACATCAGGAATGGTCTTTTGTGGACAACAGCAGAACACTGTCAAAAACAGGGAAATGATACTGTAAGGAAAAATACTTGTGCAAGGAGTCTAAAGCCTGAACTAGTTTTTTTTTATCTGGACAGCCCTGTTGAATAAAGCAAACCAACTGGCGGAGAAGCATGTTGGCAGCAATGGCAGCTGCTATGCACAAGCTTGTAACTGGGAAACCCTGAAGCCTCTGTTGCAGTATCAAGATGGAAGCAAAGCAATTCTTCACGATCTAAGTCAAGATCAGGACCCACAGGAAGGCGAGAGAATGCAATCACATTGCCATGCTTACAGGCAGGTCAAAGCCCGTTCTAGGCGCTGCAGTCCGGAACCGCGGGACTGCTACGGTCACAGGTTTGAATCCTGCGTCGGGCATGGATGTGTGTGATGCCCTTAGGTTAGTTAGGTTTAAGTAGTTCTAAGTTCTAGGGGACTGATGACCTAAGATGTTAAGTCCCATAGTGCTCAGAGCCATTTGAACCATTTTTGAACAGGCAGATCAAAAATGGATTTCGTGATCGTTATGACAAGAACAGCATCCAGCATCCTGCTTTTCAGGCAAGGAAATGTGTGGGTAAACAAGGAAATCAATGGTTAATGGTCAGTGATCAGGTGAAACTTGGGAGGCATAAAGAAAAAAAGACATGAAATTTCCAGAGAGCACGGTCTTTGGCAAGGGCCTCTTTTCCCACATGAGAGTTACACTGCTGGACTAGATGAAAGCAACAGGTCGTTCAGAGCCATCAGCATATCAGTGTGCTAGGACTGTTCTGAGGCTGTAATGTGTGACATCAGTTGCCAGAGCTATATGCTGGCCTGGAGAGAACACGACTAAACACGGGACTGAGAATAGTTTGGATGTCAACATTTGAAAAGCACATTCAAAAACCAGGCTCCAGCAAAGAGGTTCATTCTTGTGTAGCAAAGCATGCAATGGGTGGGCCAATATGGACACCTCCACCAAGAATTTATGGTAGCATGTTGTCTGCCATAGGAAGGCCTGAAGCTCCTTCATGAAATGAGATGGAGGAGGGGGGGGGGGGCACGGTGTAGACGTAACAGTGGAAATGAGATTTGGCAGAGGGCAAATCCCAGACTGGAAGCCTTGAAACCACAAATAAGCAATGGACGTTTGACAAAACAGATTTTGCATAAGCCTGTGGCCTCTAAGACAGAAAACAAAGTGCGCAAATTTTTTAAGTGATAGACCATTGAAGAGCCTGTGGCAACAATATCATCCAGGTAATTAATGCAACCCAGAACAGGCATTGTCAACTGCTCTAAAAATCTATGGAAAACTACAGGGGCACTAGCCACACCAAAAGGAAGGAGCAAATATTCACAGACACCAAAAGGAGTGTTAAAACCAGAACTCATCGAGACATTTCATCCACAGGAACCTGCAGATGTGGTTCAGACAAATCAATTTCAGAGAAGTACTGGCCACCAGATAATTTTGCCAAAAGATCCTCTTGCTGTGGGAGAGGATACATACCTACAATAGGCTGAATGTTGACAGCAGCACTGATGTCACCACAGAAGCAAAATTTCCCCAATGGCTTCCAAATTATAGCCAGGGGAAATGACCATTCACTAGCCATAACAGATTGCACTACTCCTAGCTATTGAAGTCTGCCCTATTCCGCTTTCACTTCAGGGTGATGGGAATACAAGGTGCTTGACAAAATGAAGTAATGTATTTCAAAGAAATGTAAGCAGAAAAATTTGTAGCGCACTCAATACCTTCTGAAAACAAGTCCAAAAACTCATCACACAGTGTTTCCAATTGACAGTACGGTACCTGATCAGGCACCAGGTGACATGCATCAGTGATAGAAAATCTAAATACCTGAAATGTGTCCATCCTGAACAAGTTCTGAACACTGGTGTCAGCAACCACAAAAAAATTGTGAAGGAATGAATCACTAACTTGTAAGAGACAGATGCCGTAAATTGTTTGTTGTAACTGACCAGCTTCTGCAAGACAGGTGTCACCACTGCGAGCCCAAACTCTCATGGCTTTGAAAATTCAATAACATCACTGTAGCACCAGTGTTGACACGTAGCCAGGGCAGTTCATGAAAAACACTTAACTCTATGAACAACTTGGGAGAAGTCACAAGCACTAGAGTCACACAGTTACATCCATATCCATATCCTGAACAGCCTTCATTGAATGACACAGGGAGACAGTGTAGCCTTTCTTCTGGAGAGCATTACAAGTAGCCCATTTCTTAGGGCATGGCGAATGTTTGTGCTGGACAAAACAGAAAGAACAAGATGGAAACAGAGAAAGCTGACACTGGCAATGTGGCAGTTGTAGATGCTCAGCACAGAGCTTTCATGTTTAACACTGTTACTGCCTCTTCCTCATGCAAGCTACCTGTCATCCTAGGAACCACATGTTGTAACACTACTGCCACATCAAACCACATTTCAGTTTGGTCACCCACAACCTGCAAAACTTCAAAAGACTGTGCTTTTTGCAAATTTCTGCCAATGAGTAAAGAATTCTGGCACACTTCCTTGACCTGAGCTTAACAGATAATTGTGTCACACACCAAGGAGTATGCATTGAATCATTATGGGTATCAGTAATGTACTGACACTTACGGCTAAGGCCATGAATTTCGGCTACCCAGGCTGTGTATGACTGGTTTGGTTTTTTGCAGCCTCAATAGAATTCAGCTCGCATCCCTTCATTTGTAATGGTAGTTGGACAAAAAACTGCACATGGGAGCAAAAGTAAGAGCTGGCAGTTCTTGTAACATGGAATCCATGAGAGGAATGAGGCTTTGCTCAACTTTGAGTCTGTCACACTGAAAGCAAAAATGCTGTATGAGTCCTTCTAAGTAAACTTCCCAATCCTTGACTGAATCCTCACACAGAGGAAAAGTGAGTGGATAGACTGGTCTCTTAATGGAAGCAGACAAAGTAGCCACCAACAAAGTAAACTGTTTAATCAGGGCAGTAACACAGCATCCACAGTGACTGAATCTGATGAAGCCACACTTAAAGACTGCACACAGGGGAACTAATCCAAACTCATCGAAAATCATTTAGTAACCAAATAATACATGAAAATGATCCAAGTAACACAAATATGACTATTCAGAAACCTCTGAACAATAACAAAAATAAATCTCTCATAACTCCACGCTTATTAAGACAAAAGGATCACACTGAAGGTGCAACATAAGTGATATACCGAACAACTAATGTGAGATTTACAAACTAAAAGAACATAGTAGGAGTGAGTCAGAATTGCTCTGCATCCATGTAGGTGCAAGTCGCCAGTACATGATGTGCCAGAGACTGTGCCATGTGTACACTTCCTAAGGGTGGCCTCTAGTATATGGTCCACACTGACACCATTGGTGTTGATAGCTACACTAACCTTGATGTACTCACACTCAAATACACTAGAAGCAGTATAAAACAGTTTTCATGAACTTAAAACTCTGCCGATACAAACTGCTTGCTAGTAAATTCGTTACATAAAAACCAGCTGCAACTGAGTAAGAGAAAAAGTGCTAACATTAATCTGTGCTAATCACAAAATTTAACATCAGTAATGGGTAACATCAGGATAGAAAATGTGCACATACACCAAGAAGTAACTGCCAAATTGTAATGTGGACACAAGATAATTTATTCTGGGACATACTTAAAGAGAAGTAGTTAAACAGATTGGGTAGTTTGTGCTGTTGTTAGTATTCTCAATAAAGTTCCTGACATAAAAGCAGTAAAATGTGCCTTGTACACTTGGTAATCCCATTCCATTTTGGGGTATATCTCACAAAAACACAAGGACATTCTGAAAAGTAATGTCTCAGAATTTTTTATGTGAAAACTCATGGAGCTTTTTAAATAAAAAAAAAATTATTACGGCTCTACATGTTAAATCTTCATATCTATAAATTTTTTATCCCTTTGCCACTTCAGGGCTCCTAATTTTTAGCATGTATCATGGTAGTATGTAACATAACTATGTCAGCGCTTGAGAAACAATGTGCTCCAATCAAGTTTTGAATTAGAAGAGTTTGTCCCCATGCGGGGCCACCTCTCTATCAGCAAGACAATGCTAGATGACAAACAAGCACTGACATATTGGCAACAATTATGCACCTTTGGCTCAGTATCATCAATCATCCTCCATACAGTCCCAACTTCACACCATCTGAATTTCATCTGTTTTAAAACTTAATAAATGCCTTCAAGGACCTCACTTTGATAGTGATGAGGCAGCAGAAGCAGTAGTGAGTAGTGCCATCATCAACAATGTCAAACATTCAACAGTTATGGTATCAGCAAACTGTCCTCTCGTATGGAGAAATGTGTTCATTGACATGGTGACTATGTTAAGAAATAAATATGTAGATATGAATAATGAAGGTAGGGAATGTTAATAATGTTTGTTTTATTTAAAAAGCGTTAAGGATTTTCACATGAGACAATTGGAACCATTACTTTTTTGCACACTCTCTGATGTTCATTATGCTGGAGTGAATAATGAAAATAATGAAACAATTGCCTCTCTCTTCTACCATTTACACCTCTTTAAGGAACACAATGTCTTGCCATTGCTGAGTCAGTCAGTTATGCAGCTGTTGCCCTTGTGACTACTAATAAGTTTCCTGCTCCTCTTCAAGAACCACCCATTGTGGTTGCACTAAAGCTCCATCTCATAAGTTATCTGGAGCAAACTGTGTATAAATCAATGAACACTCAACAATAGGAACCAGCCAAATGAGGCAGCACAGCTCTTAAGACACCGACCTCATGTTTGTGAAGATGGAATTTTATCTGTTTGGCAATCCTGACTTCAGTTTTCCTAAATCATTTCAGGCAAATGCTGGTTTGGTTCCTTCAACAAGTCTATGGTCAACCATCTGTCATGTCCTCATAAAAGTGTACTTACATATCCTGTGTGTATTCCTATTTTGGAGCAATTTATTTTCATTTTATTAGAATGAAAAACCTATAGCTATGTAAGGTGATCCCTGGATGAATAAATAAATAAATAAATAAATTACACTATTGACTGCACTAACAACAAAATACAACTAGAGCTAATCTACTCAAATGAATAAGTATGTAATTACTTCAATAGTACTTCACAAAGGGTAATTAAAACAGTCGGATAAGCTTGAAGTGTTGCAGGGTAGGTTGAGCTGAGAAATAAACATTAAGAAAAAATTTAACATATTGCACCATTTCTGAATTAATCTGCATCTATGTTAGTCTATCAGGCCATTGCGCACATTAATTCAAGCCCACCAGATACATGCTTATGAACAGGCAACACTGTGCCAAAAGTTGCCTACCTTGCACTTTGTCGGAAAGTTGAGTGCAGCAGTGCATCTGTGTGCCAGTTATTGATAGATGCTCATATTGCTGAGTTGTTACAGGAATGGGGCAGTTTGCATTAGAACAGTGAATTGATGTTGTGGTGTGTTATCTAAAGATAGGCTCCATCAAGGAATGTAAAGAAATGTTTCAAGCGAAGTATCCTGGTAGCAGACCCCAACAATTAGCAGTAGTTAAGACCTGTACAAGAACTGGTGGATTGTAGGATCCATTCAGAATGTGTGGAAGAGCAGACAAATGACAATGAAGACCCCAGAAACTATCGACATAATTTGCATGGACATTACAAGAAATTCCTGCAAGTCGGTAAGGAGGCTATCACAGCAGGTTGGTGTATCTTGTGCATAATGTACTAAAAGATGTGAAATCAAAAGCCTGTTGTATGACTGTGATGCAACAGTTAAAATTTCGAGATCAGAAAAAAAATCGATTCACTATTTAACTGGCTGTTAACATCAGTAGCTATTAGGTTCTTGGACCCCTTGTTTTATTTCATAACAGACAAGGCCTGATTTCATTGGTCAAGTTATGTAAACTACCAGAATTGCAGATGCTGGTCACAGGACATTCCACATATTCTAAACAAAGAACCTCTTCACTCACAGATAAAGATGCTTGGTGTGCGTTGTCTGGCAAGCACATTATTGGTCACATATTTTTCAATTACACCATAAACAGTCCCAGATATCCAGGGATCTTTTACACTTTTTGTGCATAATTAACAATTGCAGAGAAACTGTATGCAATATTCCAAAAAGAAGGAGCAACTGCTCACACATCCAATGAAAGTCCCCACTTTAACATTGTTCAATGTTAGTTATTGGGCACCCTAAAAAGCAAATTGTATGCTGACAATCTTCGCACAATAGACAATTTTAAACAGAACATTACTAAAGAAATTAACAACATCAAGCCTGCAGAATTACAGTGTGTTGCTGGTATCTTCATCACATCCAGTCAGTAATTCCTGGATGCCCATGGCCACCACTTCCAGCTGATCTTACAATTAGGTAACTGCACGTTTTTCTGTTACTATTATCTATTCTTTTTTAGTCAGTTCATTGTTACTTTCATCTCAGCATGAGGTGTACTGGTTTTATGTGGGACACCCTGCATTAAGAGTTATGCAGAATTTAAATTCTTAAGTTGAAGTATTCTGTAGAGGTGTAGGAGTGGCTGATGGGATTTTCTTTTACTTTCTTTTTAAATTTTTGGTGATGTTAAATTTCCTGCCTACAGTTGGTTGCAAACTTGTTATAGATTTTGCTCCAAAATATGAAACTCCATTCTCATTCCTCCAGAGGGATAAAAAGTCTACAAGAAAATTATTCTATTCTAGTCTTTTCATTGTGAACTGCTTAGCTCATCCCAAATTCACTCTTTTTATTAATCTCAAATACCATGTTAGGGAACTCCTCAACTCCAGCATCTTGGGCTGAGATGCTGGGGGGCTGTGTTTAAAAGAAAGCTACATGTGAGTGTCTGAATTGTGCCTGTGTGCAACTTGAAATGTCTTCTTTACAGTGAGTAGCAGTCTGTCTTTTCCTACATTGTTGATATTCCTACCTGGAGTTCCCTTTGTTTGATGTACTATTAGGGAGTAGGACTTGGAAGTGTATGAATCCCTAAGTCTCTGAGGTAGTTTCTACAAAATGGTTTTATTCATGATGACACTGATGAAAAAATAAATAAATAAGCACCATTTCTCCACTAAGGGTTTCATGTCGAGTTACATGTATACCTTGCTCTACATCTGCAGCAGTTCAACAAACTAGCAAACATTTTATGCTTGCTTACGTATCTGGCAGCTGCAGCAAACTGTTTAGCAGAAAGCCTAGTGTATTTCCAAGAGGGACATTTTCTCCACTACTACAATAATCTGCACGGCTAAACTTTTTGTTTGTTTCCTCAAGTTGGCCCTACTATACTTAAGAAATCATATTCAAATGGTGAACTAGAAGATCTGTACTTCCCATTATTTTCTCTGGCATGTAATCAACCTCAACACACCTGCATCTACCTGCATACAATCAACCTTAACATATCTATATCTAATCTTTACTGATATCTATATACATATGTGATAATTTTGGGGTAACCTGTTGTATGCGTTTCACAATCAAGAGACAAATGGAATTTTTACTACGCTGAACAAGAGACTCATCATATACTTCACAATTATTTAACATCCTCTTTGGGTCACGTAATAATTTTAGTTTTTAACACTTACATTTAAGTTATGACACTTATCAGCTGGGAATGTAGGTACTCTAAGTGTTACCTTAGATCTGTGCCAATGGGATGTCCTCTCCCAGATGATGATGAAGTAGATGCATACAGTGGGCAGCCACGAGTCTGTGTAGGAACTGCATCTGAAAAGTCATGATTGCTGTAAGCAACTTTCTACTGTTATTGTTAATAGCCATGTTACCTTCAGTGTAGAATTGTTAATTTTTCAACTAATGAAAGCTGATGAGAGGGAAGGTGGTTAACAACACTTGGGGAAATCACCAATAGGGCCTAATTTACTCATAAACTAGAAAACAAACTTTGCATCAGACAGGAATGGTCTTAAGGATTAGAGTAATTTTCTTCAGTTTTGCTACCATTAGCACTTGGCTTCCTGCATCACTTGACTGGAAATGCAGTCAAGACACCTGTGCACATAACAGAGGGGTTAGAAATTATACCATGTTTGTAAACATGAACTCAAGCTAAACTTTGTAGCAGCTTATGTCATGATTCTCAACATGGGGCAAAAATATTTTTTTACACTTACTCCCTTACGGTACTAGAAATTCAAGACCTAAGACAGAACATTAATTCATACTTTCTACATGCAGGAAAGGAGTCCATTTCTTCCATGATTTTTTTTCTGTATTAAGAAACTGATCACCCTAATCTTCCACCCTGACAAAACAGTCTCTTTACTGGTAAGAACATAGCACCCACATTGACACCATAAATAATTGCAGGACCTGTTGTCACAAGCATGGAGGCATATGGGCTGTTCACTCTTAACTGTTGTTTCTACTGATACAAATAATAGTGTTTAACCATGAAAAGTGTTACTGTAAGGTAATAGTTTAGCCTAGAGGCATTAGGGTTTCCTTTGAAGTGACCTGGCAAACTGTGACTCATGTCTGCATGATATTCTAACTGACAACAATGACCAAGGTAACTTGTGATATTTGCTGAGGGGCTGGGTAATTGCTTTATTTGCAAGTGTTTCCATTGTGGTAATAAGTTGAAGATGTGTGCAAAAATTGAATATAAACAATCTTACCACAACTAATGAAATGGACCTTAGCAAGCACCGCTAGATATTATGTGGCAAATTTTTTACAGTACCTGTGGAGTAATTCAACTCACTCTACAAAAACTAGAGGCGGAGTTAAAATTTGCCACATTTATCTACTACTACTAGTACTATTACTACTACTTTCAAGTACATGCAGTTCTTTACTGTAATGTTATTCTTCTGCCCCATGGGCAGGGGAGGGCTGGCAGGGCACAGTCTACTGCTCTGCAGCCAAACATACATGAGATGGGAACACTTACAAAAAAAAGGGAGGTGATAAAAGGAGGACATAAAAAACCCAGCAAATGGAGACGATGAGAGCTAAGATATACACTAATACAGCGACACGCACAGGGGTGACAGTTAAATTGTTGACATAATGTTAAAAGAACACAGCTGGTAATTTGTTGCACACTTAAAATCACAGGAGTTAAACACAAGTTAAAAGTCGGCCACAGAATAAAAATCACACAGAGTTAGACACTTAAAAAACAAAACCACTGGAAACGATGGAACACTCACAAAGAATTAAAAAAAAACGCTGGTAGGGACCTGCCAAGGGACTGGAGGTAGAAGAGGGAAAAAGGGGGGAGGGGTGATGAGGGCATGATGAAGAGAAGAACAGGGAGGGACAGGGGGAACACCAAGAGGCAGGAGATGGGACAGGTGGGAGATGTAGAGGGAAGACAAGGCAGTAGGGAATGCAGAGACACTGAAGGCGAGCACTGGAGATGGTAGGATGTAGGAGGGGGAAACCTGCTCAGGGGAAGTAAGGGGGAGGAGAGGGAGCCCTGAGGAGGAAGGTGGGGTTAGAGTTGGTAGGAGTGGTAGATTTCAGGGCAAAGCTCATCATCCAGGATGGGTAGGTGCTGGAAGTTGTGTTGGGAAAGAAGGTGAAGGGTGTGGAGATGGAGAGAGGGTGGGACAAAACAATAAATGCACGGCAACGGGCTGGGGGTTGAGAGGAATGGGAATAACAGAGGGTGTGAGGGATTGAAATGGTTCAAATGGCTCTGAGCACTATGGGACTTAACATTGGAGGTCAACAGTCCCCTAGAACTTAGAACTACTTAAACCTAACTAACCTAAGGAAATCACACACATCCATGCCCAAGGCAGGATTCGAACCTGACTGATAAGCCTACAACCGCTTGGCCACTCGGACTGGCTGTGAGGGATTGAGTCAGCAGGGAACATACAGGGTGCGGATGTGTTCAAGGAAAAGGAAAAGGAAAAGGAAAAAGTGGGCGAAGGGGATGAGGTTGTAGAGGGTGCGTGTGGGGGGTGGAAGGCGGATATGAAAGGCGAGGCGGAGTGCATGGCATTCTAGGATTTGGAGGTCATTATAGAACCTGGGAGAGGCGAAAATCTAAGCAACACTGGCATAACAAAGGATGGGGTGGGTCAAGGATTTGTAGGTGTGAAGGTGTGAAGGATGGTGGAAGGATGCAGTCCCAATGTCCAGCCAGACAGGAGTTTCAGGAGGCAGAGTCTGTTGTGGGCTTTGTGTTGGATTGTAGGGAGATGGGGAGTCCAGATGAGGTTGGGGTCAGGGGTGAGGCCAAGGTATTTGAGGGTAGGTGTGAGGTGGATAGGACGATCATAAATGGTAAGGTAGAAATAATGGAGATGGAAGGAGCTGGTGGTGCGGCCTATGATGATCACCTGGGTCTTGGAGGAGTTGATACGAAGGAAACTGGTTGCTCCAAGTGGTGAACTGATCAAGGTGGATTTGGAGGGTATGTTGGGACTGTTGAAGGATAGGATAAAGGGCTAGGAAGATGGTGTCATCAGCAAATTGGAGGAGATGAACAGGCGGGGGATGTTTTGGCACATCAGCAGTGTACAGGAGATAGAAAAGATGGGAAAAGGACAGAGGCTTGGGGCATGCCAGTGGAGGGATAGAGAGTATGGGAGTTGGAATTGTGGATAGTGACACAGAAGGGACAACGGGAGAGGAAGGAAGCAACAAGATGGACGAAATTGATAGGAAGAGCATAGGTCTGGAGTTTGAAGAGGAGCCTAGGATGCCAGACATGGTCGTAGGCATTCTGGAGGTGCAGGGAAACAAAGATAGCGGAACAACGGAAGTTAAGTTGGAAGGAAAGAAGATTGGTATGTTTAAGGAGCTGGTCATCAGCTGGGAAGGAAGGCCAGAAACCACAATGGATAAGGGGAAGGAGGTGGTGCTGGTTAAGGTGGTGGTGAATACGGCGGGAAAGGATGGTCTTGAAAATCTTACTGAACACCGAGGTGAGGTAGATGGGACGATAGGAAGAGGTATCAGAGGGGGGGTTTGTTGGGTTTAGGGAACAGCAGGACACAGGAAGTCTTCCACAGGTCAGGGCCAGTGGAGAGGAGGACGGTGAACAGGGTAGCAAAGACAGCCAGAAAGGACGGGGGGGGGGGGGGGGGGGATTCCTTGAGGTGGCGGTAGGTGACGCCATCATGACCAGGGGCAGTGTTGCACTTGGAGCAGAGGACAAGTGTGATATCATGTGCAGTGATGGGAGTGTTGATGTCTGTGGGGGGTAACTGATCTAGGTACTGGAAACTAGGGGCAAGCTGTGGGAGAGAGGTATCAGTATGATCAATCATGGTGGGAAAGAGGGAGTAATCAAAATGGGGATTGCCAGGAATGGAGAAGGCCTGAGAGAGGTGAGAAGCCAACTGGTTAGCCTTACTAATGTTGTCAGGGAGGGGTGATTGTCATGGAAAATAGGGTATTGCGCTGTGGGATGGCTACCAGTAAGGTGATGGATGGCTGAAAAGTACTTAGAGGACTTGACAGGGAGGATAGAGTTGAGGTGTGTGCATGTCTGGGGCCAGTCCTGGCGTTTCTTTGCTGTAAGGAGGTTTCGGATATGTTGCTGTAATTGCCGGTGGTGGATGAGTGTATCCCTGTCTTGTGTGGAGAGGAAGGAACAGTAGAGCCTGTGGGATTTGCAGAGAAGGAGGACAGCCTACAGATGAAGAGTAAGGTGGTGAGGTTAGATGAGTCTGGTAGGGATGTGGGCCTCCACAACGTCAGTGATGATCTGCTGAAGGAATGAAGAGGCATGGGTGATGTCAGTGGGATGGTGAAAGGTGAGGGGTGACTTTCATTCTGTGAGGCAATGGATTCACGGTAGGCATCCCAGTCGGCGCGGCAGTAGTTGCGGATGGTTCTATGGAGGGCAGCTGGGCAGGAGCCCGTAGGTGGCCACAGGCAGTGAAGATGGTGAGAAGGATGGGGAGGTGGTGGCTACCAATGTGATCGAGGACATCCATGGCAATACGACCAAGGAGGTTGGGGGAAGCGAGGATAACATCTAGAGTAGAGTTACTTCCAGGAGGAGTGTGTTTGAGAGGAATAAGATCATTGTGGAGGGTGGCAAGGAACTGATATCACTGCCAAAGGGTGGCAGGGTCACAGCTGTGAATGGAATGTTGAGATTGTCGACAATCACACAGGTTGAGAAGATATGGTCAACATGGGAAATGAAGTCATATGGGAGAGGAGCTGCAGGACAGGTATAGATAGTGGCACAGGTGAAGCTGAGGGTGAGGGAGGGAAAAAAGATGATGAGGAGAAGGTGTTCAGTCAGGTCATTGAGTAGGGGTTGTGGCCCAACAGGGAGATACTTGAGGTGGCCAAAGGTGACCCCACCTCGGGCGAGTGGAAGGGGATTGTCGGTGCGATGAAGGAGATAGGGAGAAGTGGGGACAACATGGTAAGGTTGGAGGAAGGTTTCATTAAGGATGAAGGAGTCAGCATGGTGCTGGGATAAGGTATGCATGAAGAGGTATTTGTTGGCAGGGAGGGAGTGGATGTTGAGGTAGAGGAGACAATACTTTTGATGCACCAGGAGGTGGGAGGTGGGAAGGAAGCAGGGCAAGGAGATAAGGCCTTAAACGATGGTGTCGAGGCGGGTGAAGGTAAAGTAGGCTTCGTTGTGGGAGTAGGTGGTGTAGATATTTAAATGGGAAACAGAGCGGGTGGTGAGGGAAATCTGCTGAAGGGTGTGGGGGTGCTGGAAGGGGTGGATGTTCTGCAGGACTATGGTTAGAAACCGGGTGATGTCTTCTGCTGCAGGGGGAGGGTGGAAAGAATTGTTGGGGTTGATGGGTGGGTCGATGGGGTGAACAGGGACAGTGAGCTCATGGTTGGTAGGAGGGGGTTTTGCTTTGCATTTTGAGGAGTAAGTGGGGTGGGGTTAGTTGCAGGTGTTACAGGAAGGGGGGAGGTGAGGTTAGGACACTGTCTAAGGAAATGGGAGGCTTTACAATGGGGGCAAGTGGGGGAGAGGGTTTCTTGCAGTTTTGGGTTTGGTGGTGGTGGTCATTGTACAGTAGACAACACTGGCAACGATAGGATTGAGGAGGGGATTGGGACGGCTCAATGGGGTGGCAGCAGTTGAAAATGAGGGCTCCCTGTGTGAGGAGGTGATTGATGGAGGAGGCGAACAGTAAAGATACGCATGAGGTAGGTAGGGCCGGAGGAGTTGTAAATAGGGTGGGTCAAGCGGATTTTCAGGGAGTGGTGGGCATTCAGTTCTGCCAACACCTCCACCTTCGTGATCACAGGGCTGAGTTTTGTGATTACGGCAGTGAGGGTTGGCGGATGGCAAGGGGGTTGGGGCTGACGAGGAGAGGAAGATGTAAGGAAAGTGTGAGAGATGCATGGGGGCCAAAGGTGATGCATGGAAGGTGCCAGAGGAGATCAGTATGGAAAGAGGGCAAGGAGGACTTGATGAGAACAGAGTCTCTGAGAGGGATAAGTTGGGTAATGGATGCACTGGGGATGAATTTTCGGATTTCAGGGGTGAGGGTGTGGGCATCTACAAATTTTGGATCAGGGTTGGCAAGGACGAAGGTATGCAGGGTGGGAGCTAGGGAGGCAGTAGGAGGGCATACACGCACGCAGCAGATTCGTAATTTATAGGCAGCAAGAATACTGACACGTAATGAAACTAAAATCTTTGCAATGAAATTTATTGGCTTTTACAGCTGTGGGCCAAGAATCTCTTGGTTTAGGTAATTTATCTTGAATCTCAATCTTGACAGGCATGAAATATGGTACCAACAGTTTAAATGGTTGGAGAATTGCCTAGAGCATCTCATCAGTCATGTAGTTACCTAGTGTTTCTCAGCATGTACCACGTTTGCTTATTTCCTTGACCAAAAATACATTTCATTCCAAATATGAGTCTCAACAGCACAGTCCACCAATGAGAACATAGTTCCCACCAACCACTGAAAATATTCAGCGCAATTCGAATGGAAATTAAGTTATTAATATGTCAGTAAATGATTTCAGAAAATAAAGAAATATTCGTCAAATAACTGCTGGGAGTTGTAAAAGACACAAATTGTACATTTTGTCAAACTGTGGAACTTAATGTGTTGCCTTGCTTTAGCCCCACAAAGTCATGATTAACCTTGACATTTAATTTTTCATGTTCGATAATGTTGTAATGTGGGATTCATTGTATTCATGGATACGAAGTCTATGGAAGCATAAACAATGGGCACCAGTGAAGAGCTAGTGAGTATTCATAGCCCCCACAAAACCAAGATTCACCATGAAATTTTATATTTTGTGTATGTAGGCCTAATTTGATTTTGTACAGTAATAATCATTAACCCTTTCACTGCGCATTTACTCTCAGCGGCTCCCGCCCTGTGCATGCTATTTTCACCTGGTGCGTATATATACGACTGTAGCTGTCTACCGTTATTATTTAGATAAAAATGAGACACAAAATCTAGTACTGTCAGTGTAAATCATTTCCTTTTTTTAAATCTTTGTTCAGAAAGTCTTATTTTGTTCAAAAAAGGTACTTTATTAGCAGAAAAAAATACAAAACGTATTACATTAGTAATACTTCTCTCGAAACAACAATTCAAACATACAGGCACATTACATTTTACACAAATGTATCTTGTGTCACTTCATTTATCATGTCTTGCACATACAATACACCTTCTCTGGGCGCAGTTCCTCTTTGAAGTTCCTGGGATTAGTGAGATAAAGTGGCGCTCGGTTAGGCGTAAGGATTGTCACCATAAGCCGATCTCCTTCCACGACGTCCCTCTGTTTGCGGTTGGTGGTGAATCTCTAGGATCTACTTGATAAGTTTCTGTTGAAAATCAGATTCTGAAATATTTCGTCCCGTTTGAGTTTTATATAATGCATGCGCATTGAGCAGAGACAGATCCACCAAATGAAAATGTACTTTTTTATACCATTTTACAGTTTTTCGTACACATTCTACTGAACTTAGCATCATGTCGCTCCTGTCGACGGCCCCCATATTTTCAGTGTAGCTTACGATGCAAGATGGTTTTGTTTTTGGTTCATTCGTGGTTCTATTAATTTTGTCAGTCATTGCTATTTTGCTTATATGAAGAGTTGAAAGCATCATCATTCCCCGCTTGTCCTGCACTTCAGAGCAAGGAGTTTATCTGTTGACATAAACTCGATCTCGCCTTTTCTAAGTTTTTTTTGATAAAGCAGGCATGCCTTTGTGGTTTGTTCTCACAGTTCCACAGTTCTGTCATGCAAATAAGAAAATAACGTTGGGCTAGTGTACCAATTGTCAACATATAATGTGTGACCTTTACCAAGGTAACGTTCAAGTAAAGTGAGAACAATGCTTCCAGGTATTCCAACATTTACACCAAAGTCAGTTCCTTTTTTTACGTCTGTTGCTGCACCCACATAAATAATAAAGCCAAGAATATAACCAGTTTCACAATCACAAAACACAAAAATTTTTACACTAAATGCGTGGCCTTTGGAAGGAATGTACTGCTTTAAGGAGACACGACCTTTGATGAGAACTAAACTTTCATCAATGCAGAAATTTTTAAAAGGACAGAAAGCACCTGGAAATACTTTTCTTAAGTGATCCACAATTCGACTTAATTTCCAGATTTTGTCATCTCCAGGGTCCTTACTGTTATCAGCAAAATGTAACATTCTAAGTAACAGAAGATATCTATCTCTCGGCAAACATTGGAGTGGACAGTAACTGATCATTGGTCCAATAACTGTTTATTTCATTTTTTCTCACTTGAGCCATCAGAAAATTTACACCAAGGAAACAATAAACTTCGTCACTGTGTGTGTTTTTCCAATGTCGCAGTCTTGATTTTTCGCTGGCATCATTGCAAAGGTGTTCATAGTATAAATTACATTCCTCAGCTATGTAGCTCACAATTTCTTGGCTAAAAAAAAACTTGGAAGCAGTCGTATACAGTTCATAAATCATATAAATTGACGATTTTGCAACCGGAACCACTGTTATCGAAATTATACACTTTAGGGTCCAAATCAGGGTCTTTCCATCTAAAATCAACTGTTTCGTGTCTCTTAGGACATTTTTCAGGCATACGCTCAGGCTCTTCTTCGGAATCGGAGAAAGAATCGACAATAACATCAAAATCTGGATCTGCATTTACTGGTTCAATGTTTGTTGGTTCACAAATATTTTTTATACTTGTGGTGACAGATTTATCTGCCTGCTTGTCATCGTCATTATCTGTCCACCCATAATCAGCTGGATTGGGCATGATGAAGTCCACGTCGTCACTTTGGTTTAGAATACTCAGCAGCTCATCGTCTGCAAATGGACGGTAACGTCACGTCATTTTATTCCGTAACGCGGAAACGGCCGCACACAAACTAGGTAATATAGCTATACGAATGAACTCAGCAGAAAGAGAATTCAGCATTCAATAGTCGTTCAGGTATTTCCTAGTATTCCAACAATTAAATTGCATACTTGCGCAACAATTACCTCCGACTCGCTGGCCCGATTGTCAGCGTTATACGTAACTATACGACTGTAGCAGGGGACCGCTGTAAGTAATTTTTATAGCAAATAGTATATACACGTGTGGAGCACTGAAACAATTAGCGTATATTTATGTCTGGAGCAGTGAAAGGATTAAAGTCACCATCCAGTCTGCCAAGCGTTGTTGGCAAGTGGGATGTACTCAGCCCTTGTAAGGCAAACTGAGGAGCTACTTGATTGAGGAGTAGTGGCTCCGGTCTCGTAAACTGATATACTGCCGGGAAAGTGGTGTGCTGACCACATTCCCCTCCATATCCGCATCCACTGACGCCAGTGGGCTGAGGATGACACGGTGGCTGATCTGTACCATTGGGCCTTCCAAGGCCTGTTTGGACAGAGTTTAGTATAGTTTCAGTAGTCATTAAAACATTGGATATAGGGTGATTGCAGCGTAGCATGTGGTTTTTGCTGAACTTGTACTGAAACTTTTGAATTTGTGCTCTCTGTATGGCTTTGTTGGATATTCTAAAAAGTTAATGATAAAAAAATTGTGGACTGATGCCTAATTAATTACAACTGGTGGTAAAATGTGTGTCATTAATGCCAGAAATTACCATATATTTAGATAAGTAATACCAATCTATTACTTAACACAATTTCAACCACAGTACAACTATGATTTGATCTATTGGTCCATCTTTAAGCATTTTCCATGAAATTGGTGTCAGGATTTTACATGGCTACATACATATTACATAGCTATATAACAAGTCATACATTTTTAAAGTGTTCAAGGAATATATATGGCTTATACTGGATATATTCAGTAATATAAGTGTGTTATGGAGAATGACAAAAGGAGAAACAGTGTGTGTAACACAATATACATGCTGAGAAAAACATTTCAACAGATGAAGGGGTCAGAAAGATAGAGTCATAAGTCACATTTTGTCGAAACTGAGATATTCACACTATCACATTCTTAACAATGCCCTCCTCATTTTTGACTGAAGAAGTTCTGTCTTTCTCCAACAGGTATCAGGTGATGACATAGTGTAGTTCTATACTCTGCCACCTGGCGTCATTTTCAGAAGATATGTAGTCACAAGCCACGTCAAAATGGCTGAGGAGGATTCAAATGGTTCAAATCGCTCTGAGCACTATGGGACTCAACATCTTAGATCATAAGTCCCCTAGAACTTAGAACTACTTCAGCCTAACTAACCTAAGGACATCACACACACCCAAGCCCGAGGCAGGATTCGAACCTGCGACCGTAGCAGTCCCGCGGTTCCGGGCTGCGGCGCCAAAACTGCACGACCACTGCGGCCGGCAGGCTGAGGAGGAGGAGGAGGAGGAGGAGGAGGAGGAGGAGGAGGAGGAGGAGGAGATTAGTGTTGAACGACCCGTCGACAACGAGGTCATTAGAGATGGAGCGCAAGCTCGGGTGAGGGAAGGATGGGGAAGGAAATCGGCCGTGCCCTTTAAAAGGAACCATCCCGGCATTTGCCTGAAGCAATTTTAGGGAAATCACGGAAAACCTAAATCAGGATGGCCAGTGACGGGATTGAACCGTCGTCCTCCGGAATGCGAGTCCAGTGTGCTAACCACTGCGCCACCTCGCTCGGTAAAAATGGCTGAATGCTCACATATATCTGAAGGTGCTTCACAAATTCTAGGCACATATGGGAGTGACAGTAGTGTAAATGAGCATTCTGATCCTTTTGCCAGTGATGGTGATGGGTCTTGGTGTCCATCAAGCAACAGTACTAGCTCAGAAGATTTTTTGGTAAGTATATAAAAATATTTGTTACTGATGATCATTGTTCAGTGGCTTGTGACTTTGTTTCTCGTAACATTGCTCTCACAGTTGATCGTCACCTTTTGTGTTAATGAGACACCTTTAGTGCCTAATTTTAATGACTGCTGATTGCATTAATAATATAGTTTTCATGGCTACAAACTTTTAAGAATATTTTTATTATAAGTGTCACTTCAGCGGCATCTCATGATTTGTGTGGCTTGTGACTGTATCTTACAGAAGTTCTGTGACTATTTTTCTATTCATATTACAGCCTGAAATAAGTAGAGGAAATGAAGTATCACCCCAGAAACCAAGCCCTTCAAGAAAAAGAAAGTGTAATATTGATCAGTGGAAAAAAATTAAGGCCAAACGCCGACATCACATGGGTCAGTAGTATCTGTCTTCTATAAATTAGTGATCCCTCGATGTCTCGGAACATGTCCTACCAACCGATCCCTTCTTCTAGTCAAGTTGTGCCACAAGCTCCTCTTCTCCCAAATTCATTCAATACCTCCTCATTAGTTATGTCATCTACCCATCTAATCTTCAGCATTCTTCTGTACTACCACATTTCAAAAGCTTCTATTCTCTTCTTGTCTAAACTATCTATCGTCCACGTTTCACTTCCATACATGGCCACACTCCATAGAAATACTTTCAGAAACGACTTCCTGACATTTAAATCTATACTCGATGTTAACAAATTTTTTTCTTCAGAAATGCTTTCCTTGCCATTGCCACTCTACATTTTATATCTTCTCTACTTCGACCATCATCAGTTATTTTGCTCCCTAAATAGCAAAACTCCTTTACTACTTTAAGTGTCTCATTTCCTAATCTAATTCCCTCAGCATCACCTGACTTAATTCGACTACATTCCATTATACTCGTTTTGCTTTTGTTGATGTTCATCTTATACCCTCCTTTCAAGACACTGTCCATTCCATTCAACTGCTCTTCCAAGTCCTTTGCTGTCTATGCCAGAATTACAATGTCATCGGCGAACCTCAAAGTTTTTATTTCTTCTCCATAGATTTTAATACCTACTCCGAACTTTCCTTTTGTTTCCTTTATTGCTAGCTCAATATACAGATTGAATAACACTGGGGATAGGCTACAACCCTGTATCACTCCCTTCCCAACCATTGCTTCCCTTTCATACCCCTCAACTCTTATAACTGCCATCTGGTTTCTGTACAAATTGTAAATAGCCATTCGCTCCCTGTATTTTACTGATGCCACCTTCAGAATTTGAAAGAGAGTATTCCAATCAACATTGTCAAAAGCTTTCTCTAAGTCTACAAATGCTAGAAACGTAGGTTTGCCTTTCCTTAATCTTTCTTCTAAGATAAGTCGTAGGGTCAGTATTGCCTCACGTGTTCCAATATTTCTACGGAATCCAAACTGATCTTCCCCGAGGTCAGTTTCTATCAGTTTTTCCATTCATCTGTAAAGAATTCGCGTTAGTATTTTGCAGCTGTGACTTATGAAACTGATAGTTTGGTAATTTTCACAACTGTCAACACCTGCTTTCTTTGGATTTGGAATTACTATCTTCTTGAAGTCAGAGGGTATTTCGCCTGTCTCATACATCTTGCTCACCAGATGGTAGAGTTTTGTCAGGACTGGCTCTCCCAAGGCTGTCAGTAGTTCTAATGGAATGTTGTGTACTCCGGGGGCCTTGTTTCGACTCAGGTGCTCTTTCAAACTCTTCATGCAGTATCATATCTTCCATTTCATCTTCATCTACATCCTCTTCCATTTCCATAATATTGTCCTCAAGTACATCGCCCTTGTATAGACCCTGTATATGCTCCTTCCACCTTTCTGCCTTCCCTTCTTTGCTTAGAACTGGGTTTCCATCAAAGCTTTTGATATTCATGCAAGTGGTTCTCCTTTCTCCAAAGGTCTCTTTAATTTTCCTGTAGGCAGTATCTATCTTACCCCTAGTGAGATAAGCCTCTACATCCTTACATTTGTCCTCTAGCCATCCCTGCTTAGCCGTTTTGCACTTCCTGTTGACCTCATTTTTGAGACGTTTGTATTCCTTTTTGCTGGCTTCATTTACTGCATTTTTATATTTTCTCCGTTCATCAATTAAATTCAGTATTTCTTCTGTTACCCAAGGGTTTCTACTAGCCCTTGTCTTTTTACCTATTTGATCGTCTGCTGCTTTCACTATTTCATCCCTCAAAGCTACCCATTCTTCTTTTACTGTATTTCTTTCCCCCATTCCTGTCAATTGTTCCCTTATGGTCTCCCTGAAACTCTGTACAACCTCTGGTTCTTTCAGTTTATCCAGGTCCCATCTCCTTAAAGTCCCACATTTTTGCAGTTTCTTCAGTTTTAATCTACAGTTCATAACCAATAGATTGTGGTCAGAGTCCACATCTGCCCCTGGAAATGTCTTACAATTTAAAACCTGGTTCCTAAATCTCTGTCTTACCATTATATAATCTATCTGATACCTTTTAGTATCTCCAGGGTTCTTCCATGTACACAACCTTCTTTCATGATTCTTAAACTAAGTGTTAGCTATGATTAAGTTATGCTTAAGTTATTTTTATTACATACTTTAAAATCTTCTATCATATTGAAGGCATTTTGTTCAAGCCATGTCTTTGTAATATTTCTGATGGCATTCAGTGGTAAATTGTGTGCTGTAGGTGGAAACATAAAATAAATGTATCCCCATGGACGTCTAACTGTTCTGGGTGTTTTTATGTGCTGTAACTGGGATGTCCATTATCTATCTGACTTTTTACATGTCTCATGGTTATGTATAGACTTTTTCAATTTATGGCTGTCTTGGTTTTCATTTATATGCACCAAGTAGCTGAGAATAAACAGTATTGCAACTGCCAATCTTTTGAGCTTTTTAAAGTATTGTCTGCATGATACATGGTTTCTTACTCCAGAAAAGCACCTAATGGATTATATCTGCCAAATAAAAACTGTTTTTGCTCCAGATTAGTTGCCCCATAACAGTATTGCTTATGTGAAGTGGCTGTGAAAAGAGGCGTCCAAGTCCTAAGTTTAGTTATCAGATAGGTTACTTAAGCTTAATTTTACATACATCTTTAGTGTGAGTTCCCCGAGTTAATTTTGGATCAAGTTGAATGCCAAGAAGCTTAACTGAGGCAATGCAGTAGTTGTTGTTACATAAACTGAAAAGAACATAGACAATTTTAGAATAGTTAATTTTTAATTCGTTTGCTCTGAACCATATACTGGATACTGTGAGTTGTTCTGCACTTTTCTCCTCGAGTGTGTCCAATACAAAATCAACTGTAACAAAGGTGGTCATGTCTGCATATAGTATGGAGTTATCTTATTGGACAAATCATTTATATGAATTATGAAATGCAAGGGTTCAAGCACAGAAACTTGTGAGACATTTCTTGTTACCCTCAGAGTGTCCTATTTGCTTTTGTTAAAATTTAAAATCTGTCTTCTATCACTCAGATGAGATATAAGCAGGGATTATAAAACCATATGAGTAGAGCTTTTTAATTGAATTCTGTGGCTGACAGAGTCAAAAGCTTTACTCTGGTCTACAAGTGTGATATTGACAGAAGGTTTGGATTCAGATGCAGATAAAGTGAAAGAAGTAATATTTTCCCTGTCTTCATAGTTAATGACAATGGCCTTGCCGCAGTCGATACACTGGTTCCCGTGAGATCACCGAAGTTAAGCACTGTCGGGCGTGGCTGGCACTTGGATGGGTGACCATCCAGCTGCCATGCCCTGTTGCCATTTTTCGGGGTGCACTCAGCCTCGTGATGCCAATTGAGGAGCTACTCGACAGAATAGTAGTGGCTCCAGTCAAAGCAAACCATCATAACGACCGGGAGAGTTGTGTGCTGACCACACGCCCTTCCTATCCGCATCCTCCACTGAGTATGACACGGCAGTTGGATGGTCCCGATGGGCCACTTGTGGCCTGAAGATGGAGTGCTGCCTTTCACAGTTAATAAGCCAGGTCAGAATCCATATTGAGAAACACTAAGAATGTCATTGGCAGACAGAGGCTTATGGATTTGGAGTTGTATGCAGTGTTCTACTACTTGTAACAGAACGGATAATAGAATAATTGCTTGATAATTACTTGGACGTGAATTTTCTAATTTTTTAGGTTGTGGTGTGATCACTGCCATTTTTAAACATGCTGGGAAACAGCCACAAGTAAATATCCAATTTACAAGTAAACAGATGGGTATGCTACTATGTCTCCTATTATTTAATTAAAAAGTTAGATAAACTGTAAATTTCTTCAGCTTTTGAGCTGTTTAATTTTGCAGTTGATTTCATGATATCAGTTAAATGAACCTCTTTCCATTCACATGCAGAAGAAATGTGTTCAGAATGTTGTAGGTAAGAGATAGCACCTTTAGATCCTATTTATATTTATTATTTGACTCAGTTGCAGTAGAGAAATCTATGTGAAAAGCATTAAAATATGTGTTGGATTCATCTGGTATGATACTAACATTACAGTCATCACTTATATAATTCTTGCTTCTCCCCAGTTCAAACTTTACAACATTCAAAGCAGCTTTACACTTGCTGTGGGACTTACTAATGTAATTATGATTTGCTCTACGCTTATGTAACCTGAATTCTGATTTGCATGTACTCTATAAATCAATATAACTAGCTTTGTCTGTATCATATTTTTTATATTTATCATAGCAAATCATAACTAATGTTCTAGGCCTCTGCAGAGTGGGTGTCAACCACTCAGATGTAGAACCATGTTGTGAGGCTGTTGCCATATTTCTTTTCACAACTTTGTGCAATAGGTCTTAAAAATATCTGTGTACATCAATAAATATTGTAAATGCATCCTCAATGTTCTCACTTCCAAGCAGGATGTAATACTATCTAATCATCTGCAATTTTATCCTGTAGTTGTCAGTGTTATGCTCATACAGTAGCCTAATATGCCTTGATTTGACGCTGTCAGATATAAGTTTATTAATTTTTAATTTTAGCCAAATACTCTCACTGTCTGAAAGAATGTAAGTACTAAGCAACCCTAACTCATACAGATCTTTTTCAACATTGGTGATGACATCAAGACAGGAAAACTGCCTTGTTGGACTGTTTGTAATGCAGTATAGATCATGTGATCTGAACATACTCTTTAGATAATGCTGTTTAGATATCTTTAGCCTTATATCAGTGTTTATACCTACAAAGATCAATACTCTGTATATGCCTAATTTTTCAAAGTGTAAGATCATTTTTCCTTTGTGTAAATAATTCACTGTCACAATACTCATACTATTATGAGTTTTACTGTTGGAAGTAGCATTGCAGCTGCTTCATGCACATTTTCTTTACAGTAATCAGCAATGTTAAAGACACTGTATTGCAGATCTAGGTCACTACTAAGACATAATGAAGCTTCACCATGCTGTTGTGTTTTTCTACAGTAGTGTGTGACTAAATCACAGCCAGGTGTTACTAACAAACCCAACTAACCTCCACTTAACCAGTGTTCATTAACACTTAATATGATGTTTTTGTTCTTTCCTCAAAGAAGTGATGCCAAGGTACAGGCAGAAGAAGGAGAAAAAGAGAAAAGAACATATTAAAAAAGGAGAAATGATGCCATATGGCTGTATTAGATATGAAACAAACACAATAAAAAATTTGTTGCCTACACATCAGCAATACCTATTTTTCTTTAGATCAGATATCCTGTGTGTAATTTTCACTGGACTGCATCTTGTTTAAAAGTTCCTTTTGTTGACACACACAAAATTTTACACTTTCAACCATCACCCGTTTGTCTCCTTTGTCCACTGTGGCTGTATTAAGAACAATCTCTCAACACAAGCAGTACGGGCTGGCACTTCAAAAAAAAAGGGGAAATTTTAATTAATTCACCAAACTGTTCTTCACTACTACACGAATCAATGTATATCTACCGTTTCTTCCAGTTTGGTTCAGATTTTCCATTACAAGTGGCCACAATTTCTTTTTTAAATTTGAAAACTGATCAAAATGCTTTTCATCATAAATTTTAATATTTTTATCAATCAAGGATTTGATAGATTCTTCCACATAAGTTCATGATGATGTAATTCAATAACTGAAGTAAAAAACATTTAAATTGTTGATGAGATGCAATGAAAGCCAAAATCAAAAGATCATAATTCCTAAATTTAAATGGGAACATTTTAGGTTAGGCTTTACAGTGACTGTTTTTGATGTTAAATGAAAAAACAAGTTTACTGTTACCAGTGACCATTTTATTTATCTCCGCAATAGAAAAAATGTAAACATGTACATGGACACCACATTAAATGCTGAAAATGAGGACGCATGTGCCTAAATGCAGATGAGTGCTAACTTCTGACATGCAACACATTTATAAAGATTTGATGTTGCACTATGGGCAACAATGGAGTTACTTATGCAGTTTTGTGTTTTCTTGCTAAAGTTGTGGGGCTTTTCAATAGCAGTAGCTATCATTTGTTCACCCAGTTGTTGCATTTTACTTTTTTGTATTCCTCTTGCTGTTTTATAACTCTGATCAGTAAAAGAATCATTAGTCTTGGCTGTGGTGAGCAAAACAAGAAGTGTCTGGAAGGGATACATGTTGAGGAATGTAAGAGCTTAGGTTAGTGAATTTTGCTGCTTAGGCCCAACCCTGTTCTCTAGTTGTAACTAAGTGAAGGCAGCAGTCACTAAGCACTGACTGTATTAATTATATGTCACAAAGCATGATCAGTAAGCCTATAACCACCTTTTCACAGTCTGTGCATTTCTACTTCAGTTAACTTTGTGTGTGCTGTGTCAAGTTTTCTTAGAACAGCCTGAATCTTCTGAAGTGTGTAAATTACTGTTTCATATGGATTACACCCTCAATCATCTAGTTTGAGTTTGATGTAAGGAAAGAAAAAGAAAAATGTTTCTGTGTTGCCTTCTTGCAGCCTCTGATCCTGTTTCTGCTTTTCCCATACAAAGCAGATACATCTTTCAATATATGTGAGCATGTGTAAATCTCATCTAGAACCTACATGCTACAAAAATATTTATAGCTCAATCACTTGAGACAAGATCTTTTATTTTGTGTATCATTTTCACCACAAATCAGTTACCCACAGATGAGTAATTGCCTGTCTTCTGTTTTTGTTTTTGTTGTCAGGTTCATATAATTTATAATTGGTTGCACATTTAGGTAACCAACTAAGAACTAACAACTATCATTTGTGCATGGAAGAATAATGACGTGTTGATGGCAAGTCTGGGTAGAGGAGAGACAGGGATGATGATTGCTTTCAAATGCTTGAGGTCACTTTGTCCACCCATAAAAATGGCTACAAATAGGCCTCCTAATACTTTCGATCAGACAGTATGTGTAAGAAGAATGATATATGTGTAAAGGTGGCTCCTGGGGTATTTGGAAGGCTGGTATGGTTTTGTGGAATGGAATAATTTTTGTATATGATTATGGTGGAAGATTCCACATAACATTGTATGTAAATTTACTATGAGGGGGATTCTGACAATGGAAGATACTTCCACCAATATAGTAAAGAGTAAATTATTTTAACATGGGATAGTCTAAATAAATTGAAATGTGTAGGGCTGAATGAATTTATGTGAATTCTCCAATTAAAGTAACAGAAAATTGTGACTGTTGAGCAGAAATCTGAAATCACTAGTGCACTGTGTTCAGCATAGAGTTACATGTGTTGCCAGAGAAATGCAAAATATAAGACCAAATCATCCAATGAAATTTTCTTTTTCTCAACTTTCAACCAGCCACATTTTCCTGAGTTGTTCTTACAGCCTTCTCCTCATTAGTAGAGCAAGGTTTATGACAGAGATCATGTTACATGTTTTATAATTTGAGTGATAATGTATTTGGAAATGGGAAGTGGGAAGAAGCCATCAATAAACCCTTTGTGAAACCAGTTCCTGTGGGTTCTTAGCTGATATGGGATCCTTACCATGCTGAGTTAATGGGACAGAGAGAAAATATTCATAGAAGAGATGCACCATTTTTCATGAGTTTGCTTCATCACTACATGACTATCACAAAAGCTCATGGTAGACTACAATGTTAACATTAGAAGAAAGAAGTGAACATAACAAGCATTTCTCACAAAATGCCAAGAACCTACATATCAAAAAGAATGAAGAAACTTGTTACTTCTGCCAATGTACAAGTAATATAATGAACACAATCATAAAATTAGAGGGAACAAAGCTCCTAAGGTTGGGGTTGGGTAAGAAACATTGTTCTTCTAATGTTACTGCTGTTGAAAGCCCCAAACAGTGGCACACATGCAAAATTAGTCTTGTTTAGCTCTGCTTTGACTTAGTTCGAGGGTTTATGTATGGCTTTCTCTGTAAAAACTTCTAACAATGTCAAATTGAGAAGCAGTTTATTTATACTCAGAAAAATGATTGAATATTCTATTACAGACTACTTTCCCAGAAAGATCACTTTATTATCTCCATCCATGCAAATGTTACTACTGTGCCTTTATGTGTTTAAGAGAATGTCCCTCTGGTTATTAAATGATTGCATCAGTAACTAAGGGTTGGATCTATCCAGACAGAACAAGATTTTGATACTCTGCAGGAGACTTGAACATAATGAAAACAATTACCAGTTCTTAGACATGTAAGAATTTTTATAATTTGCATTGGTGTTGCTAATGAAGTATAGTTAATCCTCTGTATGAGCAAAGCATTTAGTTCCTGGTAGAAGGTACTTTGGTCCCATTTGTTAGCTATCCCTTATCAATGCTGTTGTTCATTATCTCTGTTCGAGGACTGAATACGCCATGTATTTAAGTGATGAGAAAAATTACATTTTTGAAATTTGCTACTTTCTGGCTAATTGTATTGTAACATTTACCCTGCTTATGAACATATGGTACATAGCGAGACTGGGTTGCTTATCATTAATAATAAAAACACACACACACACACACACACACACACACACACACACACACACACACACACACACACACAAAACTGTCACTTCTATTTTGTTTCACTGATATTGTCCAACATGTGCACCAGTGCACCATCTATTGAGATACCTTTTCACCTTTAATTTAGTATTATTACATGTAGAATAACTTAATTTTTTGTTTCCAACACTCATGAAACATCTGTTTCTGTTTTTTAGTTCTCATTTTAATGGTACTACCAGGTGCATGACAATCTGCTGAAGTAAATCCAATGAAGGACAGTGTACACTGGGTAAGGCACCTTTGTTAGGAGAATTTACATAAAACTATGAGTTGTTCAGTAAATTAAAGAGGCAGTTTCCCTCTTGTCAGTTTATGTGGTAGAGTAGTCTTCCAGTGTTATTGTACAATGACATGTATTGTGAGTGTTTCACTTCTCCTCCACTTTAAATCAGCTAATACTTACATACAGTTTCCTGTAAGGTATGCAGATAGGCACATGAAATAGCAATATATTTCCAGTCAGAGACAATATCTGAAATTATATGTACTATAATTCAAATAAAAGAAACTTTGGAATTGTTGATTGACAAAGTGCAGAGGCTGGGTGGCAGGGGAGGGGTCCAGCTTCTCAGCTGCAACCAGTCACTCTTGTACCTAAAGAAAGGCAACATAGTAAGCATGCCATGTTTAAGAGCTGCAACTGACTTCACATTATCCCAACCACTCTATATATAGGAACTTCAATTTCAAACTTATAACTCTTCTGACAGTTTACAATCTCAGCAAGAACACATTGACCCTAGAAAGTCATTCTCTACAATTAGTTTCTTCTCAGTACTAAATCATGGCACCTAGGGTAAGTAATGCCTTGTTTTAATTTATTCATTACAACAACATAACAGTATAACATAATACAACAGGGGTTGATTATTTAAGGAAACAATCTTTAATGAATAAAATGTTATCCCAATAATAAATGGCTTGTCTGCTTGTGACAAAAAATGAGAGTAATTAAACAACATCAACAAGAACATCATGTGAAAGAAATGGGAGCAATTCATGATCATGATCATCATTGTCGTCGTCATCAACATAATAGCAACTCTCCACAGACTTACGACACTTCTAACAGCACCTTCAACATAAAGTTAATCAAAATTTGGAAATGGTAATGTGCACAACAGTAACATCAGAAGGAGAGATCATATTCTCTGCACTGCAGAGCAGTTTTCACTGATATAATTACATGTCATTGCATCTTCGCTGATTTTTACCTAATTGAATCCGTTTCTTCATAAATAATTCAGCTGAGATGTTATCATCATTTATCACAAGAAGAATAGCTCACTTCAAAGAATGTGCAGTAGAACCATATACTTTTGACCATTCACCCAATGCTAAATTATCCGTCTGTCACAAAGCAAAGTTAAACTGAAACAATTGGTTGTTGTTACACCTCTTGTGTAAGAGTGTTATTTGAAATTTACACATGTATCACAGAAAAGGTAAATGTTCATTTGTGCTACACTTTGAGTGTTTTAATTTTATTTTATACCTGCAACATGCTTTAACTGACCATAAGAATAGTGCGGCTGTTTTCTAAACAAAATTACTGGTTTAGCCCTTCTTTGGATAATAAAATAAATGCTGTGGTTCACTTCCTTCCTCACTGTGGTGGTGTTGGTGGTAGTGAACCCCAAAGTCTGTTTTATGATGTGATGATTTGCCAAACTAAAACTTTGATTTAGAAGTCTGTGTGACTGCACCTATTATTCTTAGAACTGTTATGACTTCCATGCATGCTGTGTGGTTCTTTAGAGGACATAGGAGAGAGGAACAGATGCTGTTCATGAACAGAGAAGTCAGATATTAATTTATTCTACCTCAAATATCAAACTGCAAAAATAATATATAATTTTGTTGCTCTATTTGCAGCATCAGTTGCTAAGAGTAGCTTTCAGTGTTGAAACATGTACGGATATCACAGATATACAAACCAGTCAGTCTTCAATACCATAAGTATTCATCAGATCATGATCCCAGGCCACTAAGAAAGTCTGTAAATGTAATTCAAATGGCAAACACAAAAAGTGCTTAACGCATGAATGTTACAACTTACAGGGTGACAATTATTGAACTATATGAAATAAAATCACCATAACTTCTGAATGGTTTGTGTTAGGACATTTAAGCTTCACAATTGGCTATAGGGTATGATGGGAGTTAGTCTCTGCATGCGTGGCTGTTTAGCAATGAAGCCCACTTTAATTTTAATGGGTTCACCGGTAAGCAAAATTGGCACTTTTGGGGGACTGTGTGGCGTTGAACATCCAGTCACAGAATAATCGGTGTGATATTCCTTGATGGGGTGGTGACTACCAAATGGTATGTGAAGGTTTTGGAAAATGATTTCATCCCCATTAACCAAAGTGACCCTGATTTCGACAAGATGTGGTCCATGCAAGACAGTGCTTGACACCAAAAAAGTAGGAGAGTGTTTGATCTCCTGCATGAGCACTTTGGGGATCACATTCTGGCTCTGGGGTACACAGAGGCCACTGGCATGGGCCTTGATAGGCCATCATATTCCACAGATCCGAACACATGTGACTCAATTTTTGTGGGGCTATATTAAAGACAAGGTGCACAGCAATAACCCCAAAACCATTGCTGAGCTGAAAACAGCCATTCAGGAGGTCATTAACAGCATCAATGTTCCGACACTTCAATGGGTCATGCAGAATCTCGCTATTTGTCTGCACCACATCATTGCCAATAATGGCAGACATATTGTATATATCATAACATAAATCTGAATATCTGCAGTGATGTTTACATGTTGAATAATGTTTGTGCAAGCTATAGTTTGCAACTAATGTATGTTTTTTTCCCTATAGTTATGTAATTGTCACCCTGTAGATACACTCACTGCTGGAGGTTTAGAGAGGGGATGCTAGGTCAATATACCAGACAATTATCTGCAACCAGTTAGCTGTATGATCCTATGTTGAAACTAATATACAGTTACTGAGTAACAGCTATATTTAAAACTGTAACTTCACTGTATGTCCCAGTATTGACTGAAATGGTATCCTTTCCAGAAATGTGTCACTATTGAGGCTCAGGCAGTAAGCCACTGGGCACCACATAAAATTTTTTTGACTAACAACCCTGAATTTTAATAAAACTAAATGATATGTGTCATGAATACTGTTAGCAATTAATGTGGGATGAATGCTTTTTAGGAATTTCCGATTGAGAGGCCATTATCGTCACTACTATTCACTCTCTAATATTTCATCCATTACTTGCTGAATCCGTGTGTATACACTGTCCTTAGCAACTTCCCATAAATTAAGAATATCACTTTTCATTCTTTTTAATCTCTATGTCTTTTCTACCTAACAGAAGCAGCTCTTAGAAATATTCTTGTGAATATTCCCCCTTACTTCTTTTCAGATTAAACTGTCTGATACTGATGCTGCAATTAAACAAGAAATCATTGCTTTATCCAAATGAGTGAAATGGAGAGAACCCATACACAAGTTGTGGTTATCACACTAAATGGATGCAGACTGCTCAATAACATCTATGTCTGTATCAAAAACTCTTGAAAGATGCCATCAATTTGGAAATTGGTGCATTCAGATTTATGCCTGATCCACTTTTCAAGGCAACACCTGCACTCACATGCCTAAAGATTCCAGAGGAGGGTTGGCGGCTACCAGTGGTGGGGGTCGAGTACCACAATTTAATTACATTTTCTAGCACACATTCTGTTGTCAGTCTATAGAAAACTCAGAAAACTGAATAAGTAATTTTCCCTGCAGACTCTTCTACTTCAGTGACTTCAGAATTATGTTTACCTGCGTATGACAAAGTGAAACAATCACTAGGATACAGGAGCTCTTGTTTTCGCACAAGGTATTAAAACTGTAGATGTGTGACTTCATTGAAAACGACACAGATAGTTTGTTTAAAACATGAACTATAAAGCACAGACCATTAGATAATCTGTAATATCTGAAAGTAGCATGAATCTTGTCAGTAACATTTATTGCAGCTTTACTGACCCATATGTTAAAATTATTGATTGTTGCACCTGATCTATTGAGGAACATCTCTAACCAGGGTGAATTGAATTGGCAGAAAGAATTCAATTCACCATCACAAATTTTATAAATGATGCTTTCTGTATGTCATTGATCCACCAGTTTTAGGTTACAGTGGAATGTATCAGAATCATCATGTGATTGGGCCTCAAAATCTTAATGATTAGTGTAACACAAATGCAACAAAGTTGTTGTGCTTGTCCCACATTATTGAGTTTTCAGTGTCCAGATGGTCCTTTAACTTGCTGTTGTTTTACTCTTGACAATAAACACTTTTCCAAAGATGTTGTTCAGTATCTCTGGCTTTATTCATTAGATGTGGTAGTGGGCTACTGAACCAACTATGAAATATCTGTAATTACATGTGGCCTGTATAGCCCAAACTTCAAATGTTAAGTGATTAGATTGAGTGCAGTTTTCATTCCAATAGATATATAGTAAGGAGATCCTCCATGATGGAGAACATGTCATGAGGAGATAAAACACCATGACCACCAGTTTAAGAGTGTGTTTATCCAGCTGCAAAATGTGATACAGAAGTGAATATGTGCAGCGTGGATTCTACAAGTCCTTGTTAGGTTGCCAGAGGTATGTTGTCTCAGCTGTCTATGCACACATAACACAGTTGCTGTAAATTGTGAGCAGGTGGTTCAATGGTTCAAGGGTATGGAACTGGGACCTAGTAGCCTCCCAGATGGGTTCCATTGGGTTCAGATCAAGTGAGTGAGGTGGTCAAAATCGACAGTGATCTTGCTGCACAATGCCATTTTTAGGGAAGACATTAAGAATGAAAGGGGATCAAGTGATCTGCAGTCATGTTCACATAGTCCACAGCTGGCAGGGCAGCTTGAATAACTGCCACAAATCTTATGGAAGCCCAGGTGAATGTCTCCCATACTGTATTACAGCCCCAACAGCCAGGGTTTGGGGCATTGCACACATTCTGAGCAGACATTCACCTGGATGACAACATATTTGCACATTACCACTGACGTGGTGTAACAATACGATTCACCCACAAGGTGACACCTTTCCATTGATCCACAGTCTAATCTCTGTGATTCCATGCTCACTGCAATTGTAACCGACTATGTCACTTGGTCAATGTGGAAACATGTAGGGCTCAACTGTTGTGGAACCCCGTTTTCAAGAATGTACCCTGAATGGTGTGCTACGGAAAATTTGTGCCTGGACCAGCATCGTACTCTGTTTTCAGATGTGTCACAGATCTGCTTTACAGAGCAGGCACACTTCTGACCTCCACATTCTATAATTAGGTGTGGATGCCCTATACCTTGTCACCTACTTGTGATTACATCCACCTTCAACCACTTTCCATGGACAGAACATGACCATAGTATGTGAATGGCCAACAATCTTCATCATTTCCAAGATTCACTTTTCAAAGTGCTAGACCATGAAAGACACTTACATCACTGAATTTCTCCATTTATAGCTCATATCATCATTATAAAGAATCCCCATCCATCTCTACTCCGTTTATATACTTCCCTTTAATGTGTCATATAGCTACAATGGCATCAGGTGGCATTCAGTTAGACATAGGAAGTGGTAATAATGTTTTCAGAAAACAGTGCATATTACCAACATTAGCAGATTTTCAAATTTGTAGCTTTAGTTGAAATCAATTCTAATTTCTTTTGAACATCATCTCCATGCTAGATGAATAGTAAAAAAATCCAGTATTAGATACTTTCTCTCTGGGTATTGCGTTAGTAATACTTAGACCACAAACATTATTTTTGTGCCATGTAAAGCAGTCATAGGGGTGTAATCTTTGATTTTTTTGCTACATATGGCCTCTCTACCATCCTTGTGTGCAGATCTGAACTGTAACTGTTTACAGTTTGGCTTTGGGCAAGGTCTACAGAGGTGGGCAAGCAGATGGAATTATCAGAAGGCAGGAATAAAGTTGTTGTAGGGCTATAGCTCACAGTTTTCCTGTGTTCAAAAGCCAGATTTTCTGTATAACTTGACTACTGGGACAATGCAAGGTGATGCTATTGTTATTAGTGTGTGATTTGGAGTCTAAGGTTGAATCCTAAGATACAACTTCTAACTTACATTTTCTATGTTTTCTTGTGAACAGTAGCAGAGGAATACTAAAATGGATTTTTCAAATGGGAATATTTAATTCTCTTTCCCCAATATGCCCAGTTATCTGTAATAGTTTGAACCATCCATCTAGAAGACTGGGACACATGCACAGAACTTCTTAGCACACAGTTTTCAGTAATATCTCCAAAATGTTTAAATAGCTGGAATGATTTACAGAAAGCCCTCATCTTCAGTGGCAGTCACCTCTATGTTAATGGAATTCAGCTAAATTAGATGTTGGGTATTCTTTGTAATGTACATCACTAACATAATTTTCTGGGGTAACTCATCACTTAGAAAGGAAGTACTGATTGCATAAAAGCAATCAATATGAATAATACTTGGTGTTCATCTGTGGTCATCATGTAGGTCCCTCTTCAAGGCAATAGGCATTTGAAATGCACCATCACATTACACAAATTCCCTAATGAAATTTGTTAAATAATACATAATAAGTTCAGGAGAACAGTGATATCTACATCTACAATACTAGAAGAAAAAGTGATTTTTATTGTTCATTATTAAATCAGGGAGTGGCTCTGAAAGGAGTTCAATATGTTGTGATAAGTTTTTTTGATCATTTGCTCAATAGCATAAAACATCTGATAGCTATCAAAATAACTTTTAAATCTAACAAAGTCATTTCTCCTTGACAACTCCAATCTCAGGGATGGATTTTTATTAAAAAATTTGTAACCTGTTGGGGGACAAATCTAACTGTTAAGCCTACTGGTAGGACTAAACTATATTATAATCATAAGTTTTAACACTAGTCACGTGTAGATATTCTACAAACTGACTAATTGCCCATCATTTGGATAAAAGAATCATTCAATTGATTTATAGAACATGTAATTAACTAACTAATCGATTGGGTATATGTGACACAAAATAAAAATGTTGTGTTTGAAACGATTTATTCAGTAAATGTTGAAACATGCTGCATTAATACCTGTAGTTCACTGCAATATACCTTAAATGAGTTTTATTTCCAGTTTTACATATTTGATCTTAAATGTTTTCTAAAATTATCTGCTAAAGACAATGAATGGTGTAGAAAACTAAAACTGAGTGAAGCAAAGAGCACTTACAGTGAGGAAATGCCGAAACAAAAGAAATTAACGTAAAATTAATGCCTGGTGGGTGGCGAGAACCAAGGACAAATTTTAGTGCTGGTTCCCACTGGCGGAGTTCTGAGAAACTGGTGTCTGGGGGGAAGAATCTGGATGGTGCGTGTTGTGAAACAGGTGCTGAGATCATGAATGTCATGTTGTAGAGCATGCTTGGCAACTGGATATTGTGAGTTGCCAGTATACACCCTCTGCCTATGTCCATTGATTGTAATTGATAATTTTGTGATAGTCATGCTGATGTAAAAGGCTGAACAGTGGTTACATAATAGCTGGTATATGACATGTCATTTTGCAGGTAGCTCTCCCATTGCTACTGTGTGTTTTGCCAGTTGCAGGGCTATTATAGGTGGTGGTAGGAGGGTGCATAGGGCAAGTCCTGCAGTGGGGACGGTCACAGGGGTAAGAGCCATAGGGAAGGGAGATTGGTGCAGAAGAAGCATAGGATCTGACAAGAATATTGTGGAGTTTGGGAGGGTGATGGAAAACTATTCTAGGTTTGGTGTGCACAATTTCAGACAGAATGGATCTCATTTCAGGAGTTGATTTTAGGAAGTCATGGCCCTGTCAAAGTAGCTGATTAACACATTCCAGACCAGGATAATACTGAGTCACTATTGGTGTGTTCTGAAGTTGTTTTGTGGAGGAATCAGCAGTACCAGGACTGGATGTGATGGCCCAGGAACTCTGTTAGCTATACTGGTGGGGTAATTACATGCAGGTGAGAACAGTGGTGTATTGCTGTAAGGAGTCTGCATTAGAACAAACATGTATGCCTCGGAGGCTTTATGGTAGGGAATGTTTGACATGGAAAGGGCAGCAACTATCAGAATGTAAGTACTGTTGTTTGTTGGTAGGTTTAATGCGGATGGAAGTGTGTAGCTGGTCTTTTGTGAGGATGATATCAACATCAAGGAAAGTGGGAGGGGATTCAGAATAGGACCATGTGAAATTTGATTGGAAGAAGGTATTCAGAGATTCCAGGAATTTTATCAGGTCAGCCTCACCATCAGTCTGTATGATAAAAATGTCATCAATGTATCTAAACCAAACCAGGGGCAGAAGACTAACACATCCCAGGGAAGCACATTCCAAGTGACCTATGAAAAGGTTGGCATAGGAAGGGGCCATCCTGGTTCCCATGGCTATACTCCTGATCTGTTTGTGTGTCTGCTCCTCAAAGGTGAAGTAGTTGTTGGTAAGTATAAAGGTGATTAAGGTGAGTAGGAAGGATGTCATACGTTTGGAATCAGGTGTGCGCTGACTGACGAAATGTTCAGCAGGAGACAGACCATGTACATGGGTTTGTTTGTTTGTTTGTTTTGTTTCGCTTTAGGGCGCAAAAAACGGCTGGGCCATACGCGCCCAAAACAAAACTAGAGAACACGAAGAAAGAGTGGAGTTATGCATCAATGGACAGAATAGGAGACAGCTGAAAACAGGCACGTGGAAAATGGGCTAAAAAACAGCAAACAGTACTGGAGGTCCAAAACTAAAAATTAAATGGCCTTCGCCACACTGCTGCGGCGGATGAAAATTTAAACCCGGTCGACAGCTCACAAGTCATTCACTAAAGAGGTTGATAAATTAGGCAGCAATGCCAATCAGCGACGTAAATGGTTAAAAATGGGCATTCCAGCAGGAAGTGGTGGACAGTTAAAATTTCTGTGTAGTCTGGGCAAAGTGGTGGGGTAGTGCCACTTAACATATGACGATGGCTAAAATGGCAGTGCCCAATACGCAGTTGAGTTAAAATAATATCCTCCACGCAAGAGGGCCGAGAGGAGTTTGTCCAAGGGGCTGGGAGGGACTTAATAAGCTAAAGCTTATTCCTGCAAAGGGAGGACCATTGGAGATGCCAAAGGGACACCACATCCTGACAGACGGCAACGCAGAGATCATCAGAGGGAATATAGGTACTTGTGGACTGAGGTATGAGGACTGCACCTTCGGCAGCCGCATTTACAGCCTCGTTTCCTGGCAGACTTACATGACCTGAGACCAGCAGAAACATGACACTGGCTGAACCAACAGTGAGCAAGTGGCAGGTTTCCTCGACCCGCTGAACTAAGGAATGGGCAGTGTACAGCGTACATAGACTTTGAAGGGCACCAAGTGAGTCTCAGCAGAGGACACAATTGGAAAGGTTGTGTCGATGGATGTACTGTGTTGCCCGATGCAAGACGAAGAGCATGGCTGCAGATATTGAGGAGTGTACCAGAAGCTGAAATCGAAAGACATGGGTACCAATGATGAAGGCACACCCGACCCCGAGGTCAGTCCGAGAGCCATCAGTGTATACAAAGGTACTATCACAAAGTTCCATACGAAGCTCATGAAACTGAAGGCGATAGACCGAGGCTGGAGTAATGTCCTTAAGAAGGGAATGAAGGCCAAGGTTAACAAGGACCACTTCACGAAGCCAAGGTGGTGAAGGGTTCACACCCACCGGGAAAGGTGCAGGTAGTGAAAAGTTAAGCCCCCACAGAAAGTGGCAAAAGCGGACGCTAGGAGGTAACAGAGAAGAAGGACGAGCTCCAAACTGTCGATCAAACGAATCATCAAAGAAGGAGACATAGGATGGGTGGCCATGCATGGCAGACAAACGGCATGCATACCTGCTGAGGAGAAAGTCACGGCAGTTGGAAAAGGGTGCATCAGCAACTTCAGCATATAGACTCTCAACCGGGCCAGTGTAAAAGATGGTCGTGGCCAAACGGATGCCACGATGGTGGATAGTGTTGAGATGGCGTAAGAGGGATGGGTGTGCAGACACATAAGCAAAGCACCCATAGCCGAGTTTCGAAAGGACAGGGAACCGGTACAAACGAAGCATCGCCAGAAATTCGTATAGACGATTTTGTCAGTGGAAAAGCGAAAGCCATTATCGATGTCCCTGGAGTAAAGACGATCAAGACACCGCTGAACACGCCGCTCAGAGAGACAGGTCCGTGGAGAACTTTAATTGATGGCAAAATTGTCAACAAAACGGGAGCTGGAGATGCCCAGTGGGAGACAGGCCATGATAGGGTTAATGGCGATAGCAAAGAGGATGTTACTCAGGACGGAACCCTGAGCCACACTATTTTCCTGGATAAAGGTGTCCGACAAGGCAGAACCCACATGCACCCTGAAAACTCGATGCTTTGAAATTTCCTGAAGGAAACAGGGCAGGCAGCCACGGTGACCCCATGTGTAAAGACTACAGAGGATATCAGTTCTTCAGTAGGTGTCATAGGCCTTCTCCAGATCGAAGAACACCGCCAGGGTCTGGGATTTCATGACATAGGTGGACAAAGTAACGAGATGGTCAACTGCAGAACGCTGGACTCGAAATCCACACTATTCATTCATCGGTAAATTGCAGGACTCGAGAAAACATACCAGTCCGGCATGAATCATGCATTCTATCACCTTGCTAACGCAGCTGGTAAGAGAGATGGGGCGGTAGCTAGAAGGAAAGTTTTTGTCCTTACCGGGCTTAGGTATGGGTGTGACGGTGGCTTCACACCAGCATCCGGGAAATGTGCCCACTGCCCAGATGTGGGTGTACGTGTTAAGCAGAAAGTGCTTCCCTGCAAGAGAAAGGTGCTGCAACACCTGAATATGGATTGTGTCTGGCCCTGGGGTGGAGGATCGGGATTAACTGAGAGCATGATCGAGCTCCCTCATAGTAACGGTGGCACTTTAGCACTCACGATTCGGAGAATAGGGGTATCGCCCGAGCCTCCTCCGCTCGTTTCCGATTGAGGAAGGCAGGGTGATAGTGGGAAGAGCTCAAAACGTCCGCAAAATGGTGGCCCATGGTTTTGAAGATAGCAACAGGGTCCACAATAACATCGTCTGCTACTGTGAGGCGCGGAGAGGGAGTCGAGTGATCTGAGGCGTCCTATCACGGTTCGCGAGGCTCCCCCCATCGGAGGTTCGAGTTCGTCCTCTGCTTTAGGTGTGTGTGTTGTCCTTAGCGTAAGTTAGTTAAAGTTAGATTAAGTAGTGTGTAAGTCTAAGGACCGATGATCTCAGCTGCTTTGTCCCATACAAGCTTACCACCAATTTCCAATTACTGCGAGGCCAGGAATGGATCTTGATCCCAGAGGGCCGTTGGACGTTGGCCCAGACGACTGCGGAAGTGATGGAACTGTGAAAAGAACTAGTGAATTAAACCCATCTAGCTCATTTGCAATTCTGAAGGGCGCGATGACACTTTGCAAACATCTGTTTATAATGAATGCAGTTTGCCACCATAGGATGACGATTAAAAATGTGGAGAGCATGTCTCACTGAGCGAATGGCATCGTGGCATGCCTCACTCCAGTGTGAGGAATGGAACGTTTTGCAGCAGTAAGGATAACTTTGGTGAGATAGTCCACCGGGTCATCACAACTGGCGAATCTCGTCCTTCGAAGGTCGCCAAGGAGAATTAAAGTTGCCAGTCAGCCTTAGTAAGCTGCCATTTGGGCGTGCACGTGGATAGGGTAAGAGTAAGAAAACAGAGAACACATGGGAAATGGTCGCTCGAGTAGGTATCAGAAAGAACAGACCACTCATGACGATGGGCAAGTTGGGCAGTGCAAAAAAATAGGTCCAAATGGGAATAGGTGTGTGAGGAGTCAGAAAGAGAAGTGGGGATGCCAGTGTTAAGGCAGAAGAGGTTAAGTTGGTTAAGAAGGTCAGCCAAGAGGGCACCTCTCCGACAGGTCCTAGGAGGATCCCAATGGGGATAATGAGGATTAAAGTCATCAAGTAGCAAAAACAGGAGAGGTAGCTGCCCAATTAGCTGAAGGAAGTTTGCCTTTGTGACATCGAATGACTGAGGTACATAAATGGTACAGAGGGAAAAGTCAGTGGGGAAGGAAAAGGAGAACTGCAACAGCTTGAAGGTGCATAGTCAGGGAGATTTGTTGACTATGGGTACCATCCTGTATGAGCAGCGTGACGCCCCCATGAGATGGAATGCCGACCTCAGGGGGAAGGTCAAAACGAATTCGTAAGTAATGTGAAAACTCAAAGTGGTCGTGAGGGCATAATTTCGTTTCCTGAAGGCAGAGTACAAGGGAATGCTGCAATACTAAAAGCAGCCATAAATCATCGTTTTGGGTCGAAGGCCGCGAACGTTCCACTGGTGGACAGTGATGAGGAGGAAGAGAGGTAGGGGTGTCAACTCGACGGCCGCTGAATGACAGCCAGTGTAGACTCACTATTACAGAGCGCAGAAGAAAGAGGATCCTGCTCCATGGGGTCCACAGAAGTATCAGCTTGCTTGTGCGGTCAGTCTGTGGAGTTCAACGCTGAAAACGGTTGGTGGTGCACACTGGTGATACAGAGGCTGGCCGGGCTATGGTACTGTGTGGTGACACCATTGAACAGGATGTCCGGGTTGGTGAAGAAGACAACCGTTTGCCTTTGGTGGACTTCTTCGAGCCCTTCTGGTTAGAGGAAGACTCGGGTGGTGTTTTGCTGTCAGGACAGAGGAAGTCTTCACAGGAGTACTCCTGCAGTCATTTCCGGCCTACCGGTTGTGTAGCTGCTGGCTGCGCCCCTTCAGGCGAGATTTTGACGGGTTGTAGCACAGGTGGATAGGGGTATGCCGATGCTACCTTAACACTGGGCGATTTCACGACCTCAGAGCTGAATTCCAGATCGCTTGTCTGCGTGGCCATGTGCTTCATGGAGCGAGGGCTAACTAGAACAGAATTGTAGGTACCAGATAAGAGAACACAGAGTCTACAACTAGCCAGTTACTTGCGAGCAACTGTTAAGGCACCTTTTCCTTTACTGGGATCTCTTGAACAGCCCATTCCTCAAGATACACGCGACAATCACGAGAGGAGTCGGCATGGCCGTCATTGCAGTTGATAAAGTTGGGAGAAGAATGTGGGCAATCGGCCTCATGTGCATCCCTATCAGAGGTGACACATTTGGCTGGGTATCAACAATATGTTCTAGTGCGACTGAACTGATGACACTAGTAGCAGCTCATCAGGTTCAGAATGTACGGCTGGACTGTGATAATTTAATAGCCTGCTTTTAGCTTGGATGGAAGCACCACTGTATCAAAGGTGAGAAAGGGGGTGCCAGTGGGCACTAAGGAGGAATCAACCTTTTTCATTACATGATGGATTGCAATGACACCTTGATCAGAGAGGTAAGATTAGATTTGGGCCTCAGTTAGACCATCGAGCAGCCTGCTGTAAATTACACCATGGGAAGAATTCAAAGTTCTGTGGGCCTCGACACGAACAAGGTAACCGTGGAGAAGTGAGACAGCAAGCAGTTGTTGTTCCTGAGTATCGGAAGTGGTCCCCAAATCAAAGTGCCATTCCATAAACGAGAGCAGGATTTCACAGGGGCAGCAATTACATCAACACCTTTCTGAACAATTCACTTATTTACCATGGTGAAGGACTGAGCATCTTCAGTATGTGAGACCATGAGGAAACGCGGTGCAGAGGGAAGGGGCTTTGTATAATTAGCCTCATTAGGTTTGCGTTTTGTAGACAGTGAGTGGGTAGATGATTGACTCATTGTGAGGAAATCCTCCATGAATGCCAGCGTCTGAGATGGTGTACTCCTTCCGCCCGCCTTAGGTGGTTGTTTATACCTCATGTCACACCCCCTGAACAACTGAGAGAGGGGCCAATCGGCAGTTTGTGAAGGTTACAGCTCGGCAGTCATCCCTCCCTGGACCTGGCCTGTACCAGGGGGTACGTGCCAACATTACCTGTCAACCAGGGGCTGGGAATTACGCGTTACCCAGTCGCCTGTTACGCGGTGGACGCATGGGGTTAGGTTAGGTTAGGTTAGGTTAGGTTAGGAAGAAAAAAAAAAAAAAAGAGGATCCTCAAACGCCGAAGCGGAGGAACGAGAGGAGAAGGGAAACAAAGAAAGAAAAAAAGGGAGTGAAAAATTGAGACTGTTCGTACGTCAGCGACAGAATGCATAACATTCCCAATAACACCCGAGACATGTTCCCCAAGGGAGGGGAGAAAGAATAGCAAGAGGACTGACATGCAGCGCGGAAGGGAAAAAATGCTGCAAGGGCTGGGGACCTGGTGGGGAAACATGCATGAGTTGTGCCCTTGTGAAAGAAAGGTAATGTTTAGAGCATTGGAAACTACAGGCCAGTTCACTACCGTCTGCATTATCAGAAATAATTGAATTCGTCAAGAAAGATACACTAATAAATTACTTGGATAATTACAAACTTTTTAATGAAGCACACACACATAGTCAAGGCGCGGGTGTTTCGATAAAACAGTACCATGAGAGCAACCTTAGCTCTCTCAGGTGTACCCGCACCGCCGTTGTCCTGTTGACAGCCTATTCCCCCTCTGGCAGACAGCTTACGTCTCCTCCTCCAACTAAGCGACAATTCCGCAACAGCAGTGATCTTTAGTATCGATAGATAGTTATAATTTTCTAGGAATTATTCGCTTATTAAATTCGTGAAAATTATTAATGTTTTTTTCTTAATCGAGTTTAAATTTACCATTTGTTAAACAACAGAATATTTACGAAAAATGAAATAGATCAAATTCAGTGTTGTATTACAACTAAACAGGAAAAGGATTTGCACTTACGTAACACATTTTAAAAGTTGCATGCATATGTATGCATTATTACACGTGCGCCTTCTTCAGTAACCATTGAACAAAAATGAAGAGTGTCATCAATAAACCTCAGTTTTTTATATATAAGCAGATAGGCCTTTTATTCTGTCCTATAGCTTGTCACTCTGGTTAAGTGCATTTTTCTGTATTCTGTTCCTTATTTGGCTATATTCTCGTAAATTTCTTGTGTTCGTGTATTCTTAATTAGCTTACTGTGAATTGTGCTTGGTGTGACCCGTTCCAGTGACGTTGCATTAATTCATTCCAAAGAACCCAAGAAAAAATAACTCGTTAAACCGCTAGACTCATATGCTTAGGACCATGTCGTTGACTTCTTGTTCTTCTCTTGAAAGTCAAATGTTCCCAATTATAGCTTGCTTGTTCAGCATATATATGGGAATATTAACGTTCATGTTTCTTTTTCATTTGTTTTTTTCCTGGGTTATTAGAACTGCCGCTTCACTGCACTAGGACACCTACTAATCACACACACATTTTAATTATCAGCCTTTACATTTGGCAATTTTCAGCAAATTAACTACGCGAAGACATTGGTATGTTTTCCAATATATTTACCAGAGCTGTCAGCCTGCACCACGTATTAAATGAATTCGCAATTGCGAATAAGGACTACCACCAGCTGTAGAATGGAATGACGACAATGAAAATTTGTACCGGGCCAGGACTCGATGCTGGATTTCCTGCTTATCGCGAGCGGTCGCCTCACCAATTGCCTGTCCGTGCACGACCCATAGCCAGACCCAGCCGGCCGGAGTGGCCGAGCGGTTCTAGGCGCTACAGTCTGCAACCGCGCGACCGCTACCGTCGCAGGTTCGAATCCTGCCTCGGGCATGGATGTGTGTGATGACCTTAGGTTAGTTAGGTTTAAGTAGTTTTAAGTTCTAGGGGACTGATGCCCTCAGAAGTTAAGTCCCATAGTGCTCAGAGCCATTTGAACAGCCAGACCCAAACTTCCATATGTCGTCATTCATGTGTCTACGGCCTGTACTCTTACATGCATTAAGTACATTCCCGTACAGCCAGACGTTGTACTTGAAAGCCGCTTGTTCTGTATCGGCAGATAAGTACGATATTGATGTTTCTTTTTGGTTTTTGTTTTGCTTTAGGGAGCAAAAACAACTGAGGTCATACGCGCCCAAGTCAAAACTATAGAATACGAAGACAGAGAAGGGTTAAAAACGACTATTCCGCAGTCCAAGTTGACATAATAGAAGACAGCTAAAACAGTCACGTGGAAGAAAGGCTAAAAAGACACCATACAGAAACGGAGGTCCAAAACCAAGAATTAAATGGTGTTTGCCATATTGCTTTGGTGGATAAAAAGTAAGACGCGGTCGACACCGCGAGCGTCTTTTGCTAAAACGGCCGATAACTCAGATGGGGAAAGCCAAATGGTAATGTAGAAGGTTAAAAAATGGACATTTCATCAGGAAGTGGAGGACAGTTAAGACTTGAGTGCAATGCGTACGAAGTGGTGGGGTAGCGCCACTTACCATATGACGATGGCTAAAAAGGCAGTGCCCAATACACAGCCGAGGTAAAACAACCTCCTCCCGGCGGGATGTCAGAGAGGAGATCGTCCAAGCCGCTGGGAGAGTCGTAATAATCCGAAGCTTATTTCTGTGTAGGGAGGACCATTGGCGATGCCAAAGGGACACCACATCCTGACAGACGACAACGCAGAGATCACGGAGGGAATATAGGTACTCCCGAGCCTTGGCAGCAGCGTCAGCAGCCTCGTTTCCTGGCAGACCGACATGAGCAGGAGCCCACAGAAACATCACAGTGAGCAAGTGACAGCTTTCCTGGACCTGCTGCACTAAGGGATGGACGGTGTACAGTAGACTAATTTTCGTGTCGAGCGATCACTCACTTCAGGTACCGTTGGAGTAGAAAAATGGCAGCAGTAAGTATTTGAACAAGATCTTGAAAGTGGGCTTTCCACGAGAGTTTACAATCATCTGAACGTCTAGAAATCTGAATTGTTCAGTTTAACTGATCATATGTCCATTCTTTGAAATTAAAACGTAAGGTTTTGTTGAATACTGTGTTAGAAACTGTAAAAACTGACTCTTACTGTGATTTAGCGTTAGTTTATTTTCTACAAGCCATGAACTTATATCATGAACTGCACTGTTTGACACCGAGCGAGTGATGAAAAAAAATGGCTCTGAGCACTATGGGACTTAACTTCTGAAGTCATCAGTCCCCTAGAACTTAGAACTACTTAAACCTAACTAACCTAAGGACATCACACACATCCATGCCCGAGGCAGGATTCGAACCTGCGATCGGAGCGGTCGCGCGGTTCCAAACTGTAGCGCCTAGAACCGCTTGGCCAGACTGACCGGCGCGAGTGTGCACACAACATCCTTTACTACCAAGCTAGTGTCATCAACAAACAAATATTTTAGAGTTAACTGTAATACTAGAGGGCATATCATTTATGTGCATAAGGAACAGGAATGGCCACAACACTGATCCCTGGGGCACCCCCCACTAGACCGTACCCCACTCAGATCCCACATCACAGCCGTTCTCAACACTATGAATAATGACCTTTTGCTGTCTGTTGCTAAAGTAAGAGGTGAACCAGTTGTGAGCTTCTCCCCATATTCTGTAATGGTCCAACTTCTGGAGCAATATTTTGTGATCAACATAATCAAAATCCTTAGTTAAGTAAACACCATGTCTAGCGTTCGAAACCTTTTCTTTAACCCATTCAGTACTTCACAGCGAAGAGAGATGATAGCATTTTCAGTTGTTAAACTACTTCTAAAGCCAAACTGTACATTTGATAGCAAATCATGTGACATAAAATGATGAATCATCCTTACATACACATCCTTTTCAATAACTTTAGCAAACACTGATGGCATAGAAATAGATCTAAAATAGTCTACGTTATTCCTATCTCCCTTTTTATATAGCGGCTTTCCTACTGAGTACTTTAATAATTCTGGAAACTGACTATTCCTAAAGGAAAAATTACAAATATGACATGTGCAGCACAGTACTTCAATAATCTGCTAGGCACTCCATCATATCCATGAGAATCCTTAGCCTTCAGTGATTTAATTATTGATTCAATCACGCCCTAGTCTGTATCACAGAGGAGTATTTCAGACATCAATCCCGGAAAGGCAATTGCCTAGAACATTATATGATTCCTTGTAGAAATTAAATTTTTATTTAATTCACCAGCAATGCTCAGAAAATGATTGTTAAATACTGAACATATATCTGATTTATCAGTAACAGGAATATTTTTACTACGAAGTAACTCTATATCGTCGACCTTGTGCTGCTGACCAGACACTTTGTTTACAACTGACCATATGGTTTTAATTTTATCCTGTGAACTGGCTATTTTATTTGCATACTACATACGCCTTGCCGTCCTAATAACACATTTAAGCACCCTACAGTACTGTTTGTAATGGGATACTGTAGCTTGATTCTGACTACTTCTAACATTTTGATATAATTCGCGCTTTGTTCTACATGATATCCTTATCCCACTAGTCAGCCACCCAGGCTGCCTTGTACTGCTAGTACCCCGTTTAGAACGTTCTAATGGAAAGCAACTCTCGAAGAGCATGAGAAATGTGTTAAGGAAAATATTATATTTGTCATCTAAGTTATCGGCACTGTAAACATCCTGCCACTCTTGTTCCTTGACGAGGTTTAAAAAAACTGTCTATTGTTGTTGGATTAACTTTCCTACATAGTTTGTAATTATATGTGACATTTGCTTGAGTACAAAAGCCTTTTAGTGTTAAAACTTGTGCATTATGGTCTGAAAGGCCATTCACCCCGTTACTAACAGAATGCCCATCTACAAATGAAGAATGAAAAAAATAGTGTCTATGGCTGTGCTGCTGTTCCCTTGCACCTCAGTTAGAAAAAACACAATCTGCACCAGGTCATATGAATTTAGGAGATCTACCAACATCTTTTTTCTTGCTATATCATATATAAAAAATTTATATTGACGTCACCACATATAACTAATTTCTAGTACTTCCTATAAAGTGAATCAAGAACCCTCTCTAGCTTTTGCAGAAATGTTCAGAGTTAGGGGACCTATAAACAACAAGAATTACTAGTCTAGTTCCACTAAATTTAACCGACTCTGCACCGACAATCCTTCTTTCCACGAACAATACGAGACTAGAATAGAAGGGAGAACCGATAGAGGTACTCAAGGTACCCTCCGCCACACACCGTCAGGTGGCTTGCGGAGTATGGATGTAGACGTAGATGTAGAACATTCGAATATCTGTTTAGTGCAGTACTGTGATATGTCTACGGCCTCAAATGGAATACTGGTTTTTTATGTATATGGCCACTCCTCCAACCCACAAGGAACTCCTTGAAAAACAGCCAGCTAATCTGTATCCTGGTAAAGGAAGCCTCTGAATTTTGAAATTATTTAAGTGGTGCTCCGATATATCAGTAGCTTCAGAGTGAACATCTATGAGCAGTTCACTAACTTTATCTCTAATACCTCTTATATTTTGACGAAATATGCTATTTCCTTCTCTACTTGGAAAGATGACGTCCTCTGAAGGTGAGCCCTTAGTTAGAGGGGCTTCCTTTAAGCAGGTATACCCATCATCTGACTTAGATCTAAAAAAGGTGCACCTCTAACACCAACTACTATTGGAATTTTCCCATGAGTGATCCCATCACCACCCACTACATTGTCACCTATAAGCTTTGCCACCCTCATCTTCCCATACCTATATTGAGGTACAGGCCATGCTTCGTAAAATCCGATCTACTGATAGACTCAACTGGCACCATTGAAATGTGACCATGCCCTCTGCCATCAGTGTACTCTCCAGCTCCATGTTAACGCGCCTAACAACAACATTAAGATGACGCCGATCATGATGCTGAAACAGTTGTACGAAATGCAAATTACTGCCCCAGTTTGAGTAACTATCTTTACCAGGTCCCTATCAAGACTTGTCGCCGCTACACCCACTACCATTACCTGATCCTCCTTCATAAAATTCCTACATAACTCCCCCAACGCTGTCAGTCACCTGTGCCAATCCAGCACTACGCTTCACAATACTGGTGACCGGGTACTCAGTTCCTGCAGCTGCTGACCGACACATCGACCATGCGAACTACCTGGCAGCAGAACCTTCTATCAAACTTTGATAGACCTCTTAGCTGCAGAGGACTGCTGCATGTTTCCTACACCTACAGTCACAAGAGGCTCCTCCCCCAATTAACTCTGACAGTTGGTCAAATCTATTGCATATAGGCACAGTACAACTGTCTTAAAACTTCTCCCCCACTAGCTGTCTTTTTGCCAACTGCCAGTCCCCATTCCCCAGCACACTTCCCCCTCCTCAACCAATCTAGTTCCTCCTCTGCGTGTTGTAACCGCACCTGAGGGGCACGGATCTTACGCACCTGCTCCTCTATCAACTTATTTTTACTACTGATTCTGCATTCCCAGGAGAGGATCCCGCTACAATGCCCACTGGTTTCCCCACTGCAACCCCCCCCCCCCCAATGAAAATACTTTGAACAAATCCCACACCGTAATCCGCTACTCACAAACTTACGACAGAGCTCACACTTCTCACTCATGGAAAAATTTTACAGTTACTGAAAAAAACTATACGTCTACGTTACCTAAGTTCTGTTACACAAGAAGAACTATTTATAGAACTAACAATAGCGGTCTAGAAATTCTCTCTCTCTACCAAGAAAGCAACTACTTGTATTAATACTACTAAACCATAACTGATACAAATACCAACAAAACTTCACAAAGTTGTTAGCTAAAACCAAAAATTCAAGCGGCCACTGGAACACTCAACGAAATTAAAACACTGAATGAAAATTTTACCGAAATATTTCACTAGAAACAGTAAGGAACGGCAGATGAAAACTAAAGCACGATGTTTACTAAACGAATCCAAAGCACAGAAGACCCTAAAAAACACAGCGACGGAACGTTTCCAAAAGTAAATAAATCGTTATTTCACCACAAACAGCATGAAATCCCCCTCAAAACTTTTAAATTTAATAACTGTTTAACAGTGCACAAATAACTTTGCCAGTGCTTACCTTTATAACCGCTGAAGCTGCAACTACACGCCGCAAAATGTAAACACACAACTCCAGAGTGAGACTTGGACGAAAGACATAAGCACACTCACGAATAATAGACCACTCAGTCAATAACACAGGAAGAAAGACTGAGATTAATGAAAATCTACTAACAAGTTACTTTTACAGCAACTATTAACACAAACGTTAAAATACGTAACTGAAGATTGTCTTTCATCTCATCATACATTTCTTCAATTTTTAATCATCTGTGGAGCTAGATGGCATGTAAACTTGTACTCTCTGGTACCGTGGGCTTCGTGTATATGTTGGCTACGATAATGCGTTCACTATGCTGTTCATAGTAGCTTACCCGCATTCCTATTTTCTTATTCATTACTAAATCTACTCCGGAATTAGCCCTGTTTGATTTTGTATTTATAATCCTATATTAACCTTTCCAGAAGACCTGTTCCCACCGAACTTCAATAATTTCAATTACTTCTAACGTCAATCTATCCATTGCCCCCTTTTAAATTTTCTAATCTATCGGCACAGTTAAGGGATCTAACACTCCGATCCGTAGAATGGAAGTTATGTTTCTCCTGACGACGATATCCTCCTGAGTAGTCATCGCCCGGAGATCCGAAAAGTAGAGCTCATGTCCTCGGTCAAAATTATGGCTGCAGTTCCCCCTTGGTTTCAGCCGTCTGCTGCAACAGCGCAGCAAGGCTGTTTTGGTTGATGTTACAAGGCCAGATCAGTCAATCATCCAGACTGTTGCTCCTGCAACTACTGAAAAGTCTACTGCTCCTCTTCATGAACCACACGTTTGCCTGTCCTCTCAACTGATACTTATTGTATTGCTGTTACAGTTTCATCTCTTCGCAAGCTACTTCCTGAAAGAAGGCTTTGCTACGTCATGGTTTTTAAGAAATTCCCCAGAATCCTTATCTTTTTTCACTTGTTATTTCTTAGCTATTTAGCGTGAGTAGAGTAAGTACTTTCCTATTTTCCATTGCAGGCTGTGTGTCAGTTTTCAATTTCGTTCATATTCCCCTATTTAATTGTCTTGTCTGGACTCATTCCCAGTAGGTTCACTTTCCTGTTTCCATGTAGTCTTGTACTTTACTTCCCCTACATACGACAGCAACAGCTGTTCCTGTGTTGTTGCTTGACATCTTGTTTCCTGCGTTGGTTGGTGTTTATTTTCCTGCTATGGACAGCCCAATGGGTTCATCACTTGTGGTTGTCGGGACTGAAGAACGCCTGTGTCCGGGTGAGTTTCCATTTCAATCTCGGAACCACCGCCGCGTGGGATTAGCCGAGCGGTTTGCCGGCACGGTAGCTCAGCGTGTTCGGTCAGAGGGTTAGTTACTCTCTGTAATAAAAAAACTGAGTGAACGGATCTACGAAGAACCTAAACGGGTGTCATTGGACGACCGCCCCGAACAAATTCAACGAACAATATAGAACAAAATGAGATGATCCTCGGGATAATTTAGGTTAAGTAGTGTTAAGCCTAGAGACTGATGACCTTAGTAGTTATGTCCCATAAGGTTCACACACATTTGAACTTTTTTTTTTCGGATCCACCCTGTGTTTCTACAACGTTATCTGCCAATTTTTCTTCAGGGTCTTCTCCGGAGCTCCTACTACCCTTCTTTTGTAATGGCCGCTTCTTGTTGTTTTGCTTTGGATGACGACAAGAAAGATTTCATTTTCCGCGTCTGCCTTGTTTTCTTATACACTCCAGGAAATGGAAAAAAGAACACATTAACACCGGTGTGTCAGACCCACCATACTTGCTCCGGACACTGCGAGAGGGCTGTACAAGCAATGATCACACGCACGGCACAGCGGACACACCAGGAACCGCGGTGTTGGCCGTCGAATGACGCTAGCTGCGCAGCATTTGTGCACCGCCGCCGTCAGTGTCAGCCAGTTTGCCGTGGCATACAGAGCTCCATTGCAGTCTTTAACACAGGTAGCATGCCGCGACAGCGTGGACGTGAACCGTATGTGCAGTTGACGGACTTTGAGCGAGGGCGTATAGTGGGCATGCGGGAGGCCGGGTGGACGTACCGCCGAATTGCTCAACACGTGGGGCGTGAGGTCTCCACAGTACATCGATGTTGTCGCCAGTGGTCGGCGGAAGGTGCACGTGCCCGTCGACCTGGGACCGGACCGCAGCGACGCACGGATGCACGCCAAGACCGTAGGATCCTACGCAGTGCCGTAGGGGACCGCACCGCCACTTCCCAGCAAATTAGGGACACTGTTGCTCCTGGGGTATCGGCGAGGACCATTCGCAACCGTCTCCATGAAGCTGGGCTACGGTCCCGCACACCGTTAGGCCGTCTTCCGCTCACGCCCCAACATCGTGCAGCCCGCCTCCAGTGGTGTCGCGACAGGCGTGAATGGAGGGACGAATGGAGACGTGTCGTCTTCAGCGATGAGAGTCGCTTCTGCCTTGGTGCCAATGATGGTCGTATGCGTGTTTGGCGCCGTGCAGGTGAGCGCCACAATCGGGACTGCATACGACCGAGGCACACAGGGCCAACACCCGGCATCATGGTGTGGGGAGCGATCTCCTACACTGGCCGTACACCACTGGTGATCGTCGAGGGGACACTGAATAGTGCACGGTACATCCAAACCGTCATCGAACCCATCGTTCTACCATTCCTAGACCGGCAAGGGAACTTGCTGTTCCAACAGGACAATGCACGTCCGCATGTATCCCGTGCCATCCAACGTGCTCTAGAAGGTGTAAGTCAACTACCCTGGCCAGTAAGATCTCCGGATCTGTCCCCCACTGAGCATGTTTGGGACTGGATGAAGCGTTGTCTCACGCGGTCTGCACGTCCAGCACGAACGCTGGTCCAACTGAGGCGCCAGGTGGAAATGGCATGGCAAGCCGTTCCACAGGACTACATCCAGCATCTCTACGATCGTCTCCATGGGAGAATAGCAGCCTGCATTGCTGCGAAAGGTGGATATACACTGTACTAGTGCCGACATTGTGCATGCTCTGTTGCCTGTATCTATGTGCCTGTGGTTCTGTCAGTGTGATCATGTGATGTATCTGACCCCAGGAATGTGTCAATAAAGTTTCCCCTTCCTGGGACAATGAATTCACGGTGTTCTTATTTCAATTTCCAGGAGTGTAGTTGAATAGAAATCTCGTGGGCTCTGCAGCTGTTTTCCCGAACAATAGTTGTAGACTGGTCTTGATCGGTTTCGTCCTTTTAATCGTCGTCTGATTTCTTGTGTATTTTATTTGGAGTTCGTCTTTTATTCAAGGATGGGAATTCCTCTTCAACTAAACTAGGTATCTGGTCAGTGGATTCCGTGTGAGTATTCTCGGTGTTTGCCGTTAGAGCACTTGAATGAATCAGTTCTTTTTCCCTCCAATCTTGGTCACTGTTGCAAATTATGCCCGGCGTAGGTAGTTTTCTCGAAAATTACCTAGTTCATTGGACGCGTGACATACGGGCGTTTGCTCAACATATATTGTGTGTGCCTTGCAGCCGCCTACAAGAATGTGGGGCCGGATATCGGACGTAACAAACACTCGTACAGATCTCATCCCACTGTAGCAACGAATTTTGTATCTATCAGACGACTTTTCGAATTCGATGCTTTTTACCTGTCTATAATTAGAAGATACCGGTATCAGGTCGACGTTGTCTAGTTCTGGAGGAAGAGTTAACACCCTGACAGTCTGCATTTTGCTATTTGCGGTACTGTCAGGATCATTACGATGAAGAAATTCTGATATGCCCTAGGTTCTGAGTAATATTGCGTCTAACATAAACGAATTATACAATTTAGCAAAAACACAATATTTCTGATTATCCATTTCAATGAACTCAGCATTTTAACCAGAAAGACCTAAATTTTCATGGAGCCAGTCATGAATTTTCAAAGCTGTAGGTGGCACATTCACATTTTTTGTTTTATTGGCGAACCTCAAAATATTTTTTTAATCAAATCCATGGCTCGTTTGGCGTTTTAGTTTTTGCTTAGTATGCGAAATATCTCGTTTTCGATGCTAACCAGCCACAAATATTTTCACTCGCACCATAAGACTTCCTTAATCTCAGGCAATACCAAGAGTAGAATGACGAGCCCGCCGATACTCGGAATTTTCGTCAAACATGATGCCCTCTTACTACCAACTGTAGTGAAATCGGAATAAATTAGTTATATGAACGCGTGGTGTCTATTCTTTCGGACATGCCCGAAAAAACAGGCACCATTCATTCAAGGTAACTGATTCACTTAGCTGGACAACGGATCCACCTTCTTCGGTTCGGAGACGCAAATACGTCCGACCTCCTGTGGGAATCCCAGAGTAGCGAACATGAAGGAAATGGACAGGGGCTGAGGACAGGTGGCGCTCCATGGGAGTGTGAATCGGCCGCAAGGCTTATCGAGATAGTCCGAGCAGTTGCGATGACCTTGTGTCTCGGATGGCGCGTTGGTTAACGCACCTTCGTATTCAGCGGGAGGTTCTGGGTTCGAATCCAGGTGCAGTACACATTTTCACTCTTCGCCGCGTAATGTCCCGATGCAGCTGACAGCAGTGATCTCCTCCCTGTCCCTTCCTTTCTCCCCTCTCAAAAATGGTTCAAATGGCTCTGAGCACTATGGGACTCAGCATCTGAGGTCATCAGTCCCCTAGAACTTAGAACTACTTAAACATAACTGACCTAAGGACATCACACACCTCGGGCATGGATGTGTGTTATGTCCTTAGGTTAGTTAGGTTTAAGTAGTTCTAAGTCTAGGGGACTGATGACCTCAGATGTTAAGTCCCATAGTGCTTAGAGCCATTTGAACCATTTGAAAATTGTATATGTGTTTGTTTTTGTGATGAGTAAAACATAATAAGAAGTATGTAAAAATACAAGAACAACTTTTACAACTTCTAGAAATGCCTACATTCACAGCTGTAAACTCTGCATTCGTTTATAATTCATAGTCTTTATATTTCTGTTGTTGTACCTCAATTCGTCCCACAAGATGACCCTCTACAGCTTGCACCTTGGTTACCAGTCCCTTTTAGACCTCATCAACTCCGAGAATAGCTCCCACAATCAGTTTAGTATTATTTTCTACTTTATTTGTAATTTCACTGAATTTAATCTCTAGCTGTACTTGTAGCGCCCACTAGCTTCAGCTCCATTTCCGATATTTCGGATCGGAGTGTTAGATCTCTTAACTGTGCAGGTAGGTTAGAAAATTTAAAAAAGGGAAATGGTTAGATTGAAGTTAGTAGTTGTTGAAATTATTGAAGTTCGGTGGCAGGAGGAACAGGTCTCCTGGTCAGGTGAATATAGGATTATAAATACAAAACCAAATAGGGGTAATACCAGAGTAGATTTAGTAATGAATAAGAAAATAGGAATGCGGGTAAGCTACTATGAACAGCATAGTGAACGCATTAGACACGAAATCCACGGTACCACAGAGTACAAGTTTCCATGCCAACTAGGTCCGTAGATGATGAAAAGATTGAAGAAATGTATGATGAGATGCAAGACAATCTACAGTTACTTATTTTAAAGTTTATTTGTATTAATATTTGCTGTAAAAGTAACTTGTTAGTGGTTTTTCATTAATCGTTCTTTCTTCCTGTGTTATTGACTGGAGTGGTTTATTATTCGTGAGTGTGCTTAATTCGTTCGTCCAAGCCCCACTCCGGAGATGTGTGTTTACATTTTGCGGCGTGTAGTTGCAGCTTCAGCGGTTATAAAGGTAAGCACTGGCAAAGTTATTTGTGCACTGTTATACAGTTATTAAATTTAAAAGTTTTGAGGGGGATTTCGTGCTGTTTGTGGTGAAATAACGATTTAATTAACTTTTGGAAACGTTCTGTCGCTGTGTTTATTAGAGTTTTCTGTGCTTTGGATTCTTTTCGTCAACATCGTGCTTTAGTTTTCACCTGCAGTTTCTTACTGTTTCTAGTGAAATATTTCGGTAAAATTTTCATTCATAGTTTTTACTTCGTTGAGTGTTCCAGTGCCCGCTTGAATTTTTGGTTTTAGCTAATAACTTTGTGAAGTTTTGTTGGTATTTGTATCAGTTATGGTTTAGTAGTATTAATACAAGTAGTTGCTTTCTTAGTAGAGAGAGAGAATTTCTAGACCGCTATTGTTAGTTCTATATATAGTTCTTCTTGTGTAACAGAACTTAGGTAACGTAGACGTATAGTTTTTTTCAGTAACTGTAAAATTTTTCCATGAGTGAGAAGTGTGGGCTTTGTCGTAAGTTTGTGAGTAGCGGATTGCGGTGTGGGATTTGTTCAAAGTATTTTCATTGGTGTGGGGGGGGGGGGGGGGGGGATGCAGTGGGGAAACCAGTGGGAATTGTAGCGAGATCCTCTCCTGGGAATGCTGAATCTGTAGTAGAAATAAGTTGATGGAGGAGCAGGAGCGTAAGATCTGTGCCCCCCAAGTGCAGTTACAACACGCAGAGGAGGAACTAGATAGGTTGAGGAGGGTGAAGGGTGCTGGGGGTGATAACTGGCAGTTGGCAAGAAGGCAGCTATGGGGGAGGAGGTATTAAGACAGTTGTACTGTGCCTATATGCAATAGATTTGACCAACTGTCAGAGTTAATTGGGGGAGGAGCCTCTAGTGGCTGTAGGTGTAGGAAACATGCAGCAGTCCTCAGCAGTTAAGAGGTGTAAGTCAGTTGCAAAGTCTAACAGAAAGAAGAAGGTTCTGCTGTTAGGTAGTTCGCATGGTTGAGGTGTCGGCCAGCACTTTAGGAAGTGTTCAGGATTGAGTACCAGGTCACCAGCATTGTGAAGCCTACTGCAGGACTGGCTCAGGTGACTGACAACATAGGGAAGTGACGTAGGAGTTTTACAAAGGAGGATCAGGTAGTGATAGTGGGTGGAGCCTGTGTATTCAACCATGTGGTAACATGTTCTTTCACCTCATCATCATCGCTGTAGTGTTGACCATCAAGGACAGATTTTAGGTGTAAGAAGAGATGAAAGTCGCTAGGAGCGAGGTCCGGGCTGTACGGAGGATGATCAAGCGCGTCCCAGTTAAATTCCCGTACGAGTTGTTTGGTCACATTCGCCGTTTTGTTTCATGGCTGTCGTACGATACCCATGATTCATCCCCCGTGACTATCCGAGAAAGGCAACCATCGCTTTCTTCATTGTAGCGTGTCAAAAACTGAAGTGCACTGCCCATCCGTTGTTTTTTGTGTTGTTCAGTAAGAATTTTGGGTACCCAACGTGAGCAAAGTTTTCGAAATTTCAGTTTTCCACTAACAATTTCATGAATTAGTGATCGTGAGATTTGCGGAACTTCCATAGCAAGGCACTAAGTGCAAACTTACGGTTGTGCTTAATCTTCTCTTCAACTGTGTGAACCAGTTCATCAGTAACCAAAGGCGGACGTCCACTTCGTTCTTCATCGTGCACTTGATCACGTCCTGCATTGAACAGTCTGATCCATCTTCTAACCATTGAATCGCTCATAGCATTTTGTCCGTAAACCTCGAAGATTTGCCGATGAATTTCCTTTGGTTTAACTTTCTTTGCATTTAGAAAACGAATCACAGATCTGATATCACACGCGGTGGCATTTTCAGTTACGGCGGACATTATAAAGAAGCACTACAAAGCACACGTCGGCAGCAGCCATCTGAAAATGGCATACATGTCTTCTCCTTGAGTCAGAGTAACTGCTGCGCGTGCTCGGAACTGCGATCTTAGTGCTGCCGCGGATAGAAATAGAAACGGAACTTACTTTGTGGACCACCCTCGTATTATTTTGCAAGTACATCCAATGGTGTACATACCCACTGTCTGCCAAATTTATTATGAATAAAGTTAGTAGTACAGAAGCAATGAATTAAAATGTCATGCATGATGCAGCAGTTTATCACGCATCTATGTGTTTATGACATCTTATCTGCTGAACTATGTGTCGTACAATGATATACTTTTTTAGGTACATTTAGCGGCATATGTGGATACTGTCTGTGAAAAGTGTTGCGTATAGAATCAATAGAAACGAGGTAATAAATTTAAACGTCTTTCTTGATGTGGCAGTTTTTCACGCATTCGGTGTTTATGGCTTATCCCCTGAAGTAAATATCGTACAATGATGTAATTTTTCTGGTACTTTTACTGGTATATGCGGATACTGTCTGCACGTGACACTAATGCAGTTAGTAGTAAAGAAGTAATAAATTAAAATGTCATGCTTTATGTGGCAGTTTTACTGCAGTGACAATTAAAGTGTAGTAAGCGACAAACATTTTTCCTTTCATCATGTGAAAGTCGTCATCGAGAAGAAGTTTCATCAATGGCTATGATGTTTCTGTTTGGTTAATGTTATTGCGCTGGTATCAAGTGAGATATTGAAGTTCGTACGCTTTTTTTTTAAATAGAATGTACAGTTTTTATAACTGCATTCGATAGCTCTTCAGAAGACAATTACAGTGATACTGCGCTTGTTAGTGTTGACGTTGAAACCTGTCGCAAAAGAATTCGAGAAATCTCCTAGAATTTGAGAGCACGGTGACCGGAAACGGCATGTGCGGTGCAAACACTAAGGTAGGCCCGTGGTACGAGGATAAAGCTTTATCTTCCCTTGAACCAACTTACGAGCTAGTTGTAGGTTCATCTACGAATGCTGTATATGGAAATACGACGTAGGCTAGAATCTAGCGTATCACAAAGGGCTTAGGAAAACTATTCCACATTTGTGTATCCTCCCAGACTTACGTGAGCGGGAAATAGAGAAATCAACTGTTCATTCTTCAAATATAAGGAGATCTTATACGCTGCGAAAAGTAACTGCTGTATTAAACATCTAAGTGTTACAAGGAAGATTTGACCTCTCTTTTCCTGTACGTGGCTGTGTGCTTCTTAGTGTTAAAATACATGCTGTCGGACAACTGTCTCTACCCACATTGTTCTAAATTATATCACATGGGATACATACGTTGAACTAAACATTTTATTAATAATACTTTGGTAACCACCTGTACACCGCAGAATAAATACTCTTCTTAACGAAACGTCATTTCATCCTAAACCTAAGCGCGTAATGACGGAGTTACCAGCTACGTGCAATACACGCTGTCGACTTGTTTGAGACTGAAGTACAATTTCGTACACACGTAAACGGAATAAACAATTTACTTCCAATTATTTGGTAACCACCCAAACCATGTAACATAAATTTTGTCTTGCAAAAAAAAAAATAGGATAACTTTATCCTTTATTTAAACATGTGTTCAAACTGTTGACCATGGACTGAAAGGCATATTTGTAATCGCCCTTCGAAAAAACGATGAGCAATCTAATTACAGTGGATCATATGATGGAACATGCACTGGAGATTTGACGACTCATATCGTCTGGTGCAGTTGGGGCTTCGTCATAGATTGCATCTTTTAGTGCTCCCCAAAGAAAGAAATCGAGAGGAATCAAATCTGGGAACCTCCCAGGCCATTAACTACAGAATTTCGTCCTATCCAACGTCCAGAAATGTTCTTATTCAGTATTTGCGTTGCAACCCGGGACGAGTGACCTGAACAACCGTCGTGTTGCAGCCACATACACTGTCGAATATCCAGTGGTACCTCTTCTAGCAGATCTGGCAAAATCTTCGTCAGAAAGTGTGCAAACGAATGTCCATTTAGAATACTCGAGATGAAATAAGGTCCCGCAATGTAATTTCCTATGATGCTGCACCATACGTTTACTCTCCACGACCGTTGATATTTCATCTGACGAAGCCAGTGTGGGTTTTCGACTGTCCAGTAGTGCATGCTATGCAAATTTACATAAGCGTGGTTAATAATAGTTGCTTAATCGGTAAAGAGCGCACGCTGGAAAAACGTAAGGTCCACTCTCAGATGCTGAAGGACAACGGACAAAATTCTGTACGATGTTCGAAATCGCGGTCGTCGAGTGCCTGATGTAGTGACACGTGGTAGGGATGGAAATTTGTCAATTCAGGATGCGAATGATACTCGTCTGGCTGATTCCCCATTCCTTGGCAATATATCTCGAACCACTGTGCGGACTCATTAGAGTCGTAGCCAGAACACCTTCTTAGTGTTCTGTCAGTTGCAGTCCTCTTTCTTGTCCTCTTTTTGGCGTTCAAGCAGCCTGTCCACACCAGCGTCTTAATACACACATCAAAAAAGGTTTTACATCAGCCCGGTTCCCAGAACTCACGATGATAGACGTTGACTGTGGATATTGTATCACAGACACAGTCCCTTTGACTATTCAGAGATGTCACCAAACCCGCCCAAAGATGTAAACAATCATGTATGAGCACCGCGTAATAGACGGAGTGAGTCCGACTGCCAATCAGTTCCAGTCATTCCATGAGGAAGGAGGTACACGGCTTGTGTTGTCTGGAGTTCAACCATGCCTAGACGGTCAATACCGCGGTTCGATCGCGTCTACATTGTTACTTTGTGCCAGGAAGGGCTCTCAACAAGGGAAGTGTCCAGGCGTCTCGGAGTGACCCAAAGCGATGTTGTTGGGAAATGGAGGAGATACAGAGAGAAAGGAAGTGTCGATGACATGCCTCGCTCAGCCCACCCAAGGACTACTACTGCAGTGGATGACCGCTGCCTACGGATTATGACTCAGACGAACCCTGACAGCAACGCCAACATGTTGAATAATAATTTTCGTGCAGCCACAGGACGTCGTGTAACGACTCAAAGTATGCGCAGCAGGCTGCATGATGCACAAATTAACTCCCGACGTGCGTGGGTAGGTTCATTTTTGCAACCTCGACACCATGCAGCGCGGTACAGATGGGCCTAACAACACACCGAATGGACCGCTCAGGATTGACATCACGTTCTCTTCATCGATGAGTGTCGCATATGCCTTCAACCAGACAATCGTCGGAGACGTGTTTGGAAGCAACCCGGTCGGGCTGAATGCCTTAGACACACAGACACACTGTCAAGCGAGTGCAGCAAGATGGAGGTGCCCTGCTGTTCTGGGATGGCATTACGTGGTACCGAAGTACGCCGCTGGTGGTCATGGAAGGAGCCGTAACGGCTGTACGATACGTGAATGCCATTCTCAGACCGATAGTGCAACCATATCGGCAGCATATTGGCGAGGCATTCGTTTTCATGGACGACAATTCGCGCTTGTGAATGATTTCTTTCAGAATAACGACATCGCTCGACTAGAGTGGCCAGCATGTTTTCCAACATGTACCCTATCGAACATGACTGGGATGGATTGAAAAGGGCTGTTTATGGAGGACGTGGCCCACCAACCACTCTGAGGGATCTACGCTGCTGCATTAAAAAAAATGTACTTGCTGCAATAACTCCGTTGATAGTAGCACTAAAAACATTAACTAAACACACACAAAAAAACTGCCTCTCGACGCTCTAACATTTTCCGAAAACTGAAATAAAAGGCGTGTTGCATCTTACGTGACTCACCCTGTATACATGTGTGTTAAGAACAGAATCGGAGGCAAGAAACATTTATGTTTATTTATTTCTTGTCTGACAATTGTTTTACTAAAAATTTATCATTAGCATACGTGAGAACAATCTCCACTTTTTTGCACCCTGTTTTAGAGGTAAGAGTGAAACAACTCTTACACGTAGCGCTTCTAGTATGCACAATAGTATTTCATGGACAACGGTCTCAAAAGCCTTGGAAAAGTCTAAGAAAATGCCTGTGACATAATCATCCTTAGCAAGAGCTTCAAGTAATCCTTCTGTGAACTTTACAACGGCCGATACTGTACTTCTTGCACTTATGAAACCAAACTGTGCTTCCTTGAAGAGGGATTATTCATTCACGTAACGCATCAGTCTATCTTTCATGATTGCTTTAAATATTTCTGAGAATTAAGACAGCAGAGAAATTGGCCTGCAATTTTCAATGATTCCTACATTACCTTTCTTTATTTAGTATGGGCACCGCTCGTGGATGGTTTAGATACTCAGGGAGCATACTTCAGCTAAAGATTCATTCATTACGTTTGTTACTGCGGCTTTTATCCTATTTTAGCACGCCTACAGAACGCTGACAGGAATCTTATCAATGCCTGCTGACTACTTGGTTTTTAACTGTTGTACTGTTTTCCTAACTTCAAGCTCTGTTGTGGGAAACATCATTTTGCTTGCTGTGTAACTAATTGTGGTGGGTATTACAAGTGTTTTACTAAGATTTTGCTGCGGTTTCTCCGCAATATCAAGAGTTCTGATAATTGATCGCATTGAATAATATGCTTAAACTATTTACACCGCCAAGGGACGGTATTTGATATAAATTTCAACTTGATACCTCTACCCGTTTCTGAGCAAAAGGGGTCTTAACAGTCCGACTGACGGTGAACAAAGAGATTCTATAAGGGCTTATTTTTTACACAGATTGAAGTACGGAACCCTAAAAAGTAGGTAAAATTTTTATTGTTTCAAAAGAAATCGCCATGACTGTTAATAAATTTAATCCACTGTAGGATGATGCGGTCAATGCCTTCATGGAGAAATGTCTGCGGTTGCCTACGGAACCATGGTTGTACCAAGGCGTGCAACTCTTCGTCCGAAGGAAATATAAAGCGACGAATTTTCTTGGCACAACCGCAAACTTTTCTCCATAATGGCACTGATCGTCTTGTCTCACATTGGAATAAATGTGTCAACACTTATGGTAATTAATTTTGAACTAATAAACAGTTCACTTATCTATTTCATTCGTGTCGTTTTCATTAGACTGACCCTTGTATATTGAACTCCACATCGGTGGAAAGCTCTTGTCGTCATGGATGGGTCACAGCTTAGCTCGCAAAGTGACGACAGATGGGTTTCGATTTGACGGGAAGACAGAAGCAATTATTGTTCATCAAACCTCATTGAAAGTGATGGCCTCGGAAGAGGCTGATCAGTGACTGTAATGCCCGCCCACGGTAACTGAGTCGTCAGCGCGAAAGAATGTCAATCCTAAGGGCCCGGGTCGGAGATTTTCTGCGCTCAGGGCCTGGGTGTTGTGTTGTCCTAATCATCATCATTTCATCCCCATCGACGCGCAAGTCGCCGAAGTGGCGTCAAATCGAAAGACTTGCACTCGGTGAACGGTCTACTCGACGGGAGGCCCTTGTCACACGACATTTACATTTTAGTGACTGTAATGGTGTTCTTTAAGGCGAATGCGCAGACATGCAAATCTGTCCCTGTGGAAATGCGATTATGCTTGTTTATTCAGATGAAATTCATATGTAACATCTACGTATGTCCTTTTCAGGTGCTATAGTTGCTAATGCGTGGGGGAGTTGGACAATAAGTTTCCCCTGTCGACTGTGGTCAGAGTTGTGTATTAAAGGAAAACAAAGAGAATAAGACATTAAAGATAAGACATATCTTTATTTTTCTACATAATTTCCAAGTACAAAAAGCCTTCCAGGAAAAAATCAGGGTGTTGCATACGGAAGAAGCGTTCAACGGCTTGTTTGACGTCAGCATTGCTGCCAAAGCGCCTTCCACCGAGAGTCCTCTTGAAAGCAGGAAACAGGTGGAAGTCACTTGGTGCGAGATGCACACTGTAAGGCGGATGGTGTAGGCGCTCCCAACCAAGACTTGCAGTATGGTTTTGCGTTGCCGTCGCCGTGTGTGGTGTCGCATCGTCATCCAACGGCAGAACGCCAGATCTGAGACGGCCAGGCCGCTTATTCCGAATCACCTCTTTTAATTTCGAAAGAGTGTCACAGTACCGCGCAGCATTGATGGTTGCATCCTCCATAGAGTCCAGCAGCAAAACTCCTTTGGCGTCCCAGAAAACTGTGAGTAGCACTTTACCTGCAGACGGAGTGTTTTTGAACTTCTTTCGGACAGGTGATGGCGGATGTGTCCACTCCATTGATGCGGCCTTCGATTCTGGGGTGTAGCCGCGGGACTGCTACGGTCGCGGGTTCGAATCCCGCCTCGGGCATGGGTGTGTGTGATGTCCTTAGGTTAGTTAGGTTTAAGTAGTTCTAAGTTCTAGGGGACTTATGACCTAAGATGTTGAGTCCCATAGTGCTCAGAGCCATTTTCTGGGGTGTAATGGTGGACCCACGTTTCATCTTCCGTCACAATCCGAAACGGAAGGTCATTGCCAGATTCATGGTAACGCACGAGCTGTTCCAGGCTGAACGCTATGCGTTGTTACATGTGTGTCGGGGTCAGTTGGCGGGGCACCCATCGTTCTGACACCTTCCTGTATCGAATAATGTCGTGGATGATTTTGTGAACTCGCTCATGTCCGATTCCAAGATCCGCCGCTACTCCATCGATAGTGATACGCCGGTTCACTTGAATCATGTCATCCACCTTCCCGGCTTTTGCATCTGTAGTGGCCGTGAGCATCCGTCCAGGTCTCGGTATGTCCCGCACTTGCTGACGGCCATCACTGAATTGCTGGCACCATCTCCGCACCATCTGCCTCGACATCACACCTGACCCATACACCTCAACAAGGCGGTTATGTATTTCTGTGCCTGATACTCCACCTACCCATTCATAGCGGATAACAGCTCTCACTTCTGCCTTTGACCACGACTCCAAAACGCACCTTCTCTCCATAACTCCGGGAAAAGACTGAGCGGCTGGCCTCCGCTTTGCGCAGGCACTGCGACAGCGCCATCTTCTTGATAGCGGTCGACCTCTACCCTATGGTATATCGGTGTCCTGCACGTGCGCGTTCACCTGCCGTGTCTTCTTTCGCCCATATCACACAACTCTGCACACAGTCGACAGGGGAAACCTATTTCCCAACTCCCCCTCGTATATTTTTACAAGACCACACTCCAGCACACAGGACTCGTCTAGTGGAAAAATTCATAGAACAGCAAAAAATTCACCCAGTTCGATATTTTGACCTGTATATCCTAAGAGCACAATTGCAACGCTCTCTGAAGGCGCACCGTTCCTCCTCAGGCTAGCTGCATTGAGAGCAGAAATGTAAGAGCGATATCACTTACTCTATCCAGAATATAGATACAACCGTCGCCAGCGTCAGAAGTCGCTGTGTGTTCCACATTGCTGCGTTGGTCAATCACGTTCCATATTGACTTTCCTGTGCTATAACAAACTACCATTTCCGTTTTACGAAGTAAAATATGCTCCCAGTTCGAACATTCATTCTTTGTCTTGGTCTGTGTTCTTAGATTTCAGTTAGTAGTGATGGTTATCTCAGATTTTGTGACTTTTCATAATTTGAAGAACTACTGTATGTAACTTTTTCGACCTTTGAAATATGGCATGTATTATGTTCGCACAAAGTTACACGAACTTATTCTATAAAAAGATTCCAATCATTTTCCCCAAATGCTCTAAATAAAAATTAGAATTGGTATACAGTATTGATGTGCCATCTAGTTCTTATTTCGCATCGTAACGGTACTGTTAACTTAGTGCATAAGAAAGTTTGAAGGCCATTCGTACTATCTAATTACAGATTACGCAGTTATAGTAGTTTTGTTCGTGGTAACGTCACAAGAGCGACTTACGTAAGGTCACATAGTCTGAAAGACTGTTTATATAAAAGTAATGTACCTGACGGCGAGGAATACTTTTAATGATTGAGAGAAAGAAAATATAGCGAGGTAACGAAAATTAAAGCACAAGTTAAGGTATACTTCATTTCTGTGTATCGTACCTTGCGCAAATCGGCGTATAAGGACTACAAGTTTTCAGCGCGACGTGGCGAGGGTGAGTGGCCTGTGAGTTGTCCCCCGTAGGACAAAGAGGACAGCCGCTGCATGTGACCGTTTCATTATAACAGGTTGTACTGAATATGAATGCCCTTTGAGAAGCGTAACGTAATCAGATGAAGCCGAGGCTTATGTCATTCACCTTTATGTATTGTGCTCCCTTTATTCCGCCTGGAACCAGTCGCTTAGAGGTACACAAGCGATGCATATTAAGTCACTCTTCTCCTTACATTCACTCAGAATAAAGGGAGTTACTTCACTTTTTTGTTTTGGCTGCCAGCTGTTGTTACGTATTTTTAGCACTTTATAGTACTTTCTTTCAGGACTGGTAACCCAATACAATTTTTTTTTCAATCTGTGTATGCACTGAATTTTCGCACGTGTCCCCTAGAAACATCAGTAATTTGTTAACAGTCAAAACATCGTAAAGAATTACAATTATACATGCAAAATGATAGTAGGATGGGAAATTAGCATCCATACTCCGCCAGTCGAAAGTCTCGATACTGGGTTAATAAAAAACAGATAAAAGTTAAGATTGTGGTTTTAAAGCTCCAGGTGTTCTACACACTCTCCCCTGACTTGAGTAAAACGCACAGAACGTTCGCACAACCACTTCAAACACTCAGAAAAGTCTTCTTTGGGATGTTGCTGAACTCGTGCGCAACAATGCTGTGAATATCTGTTGTGGCGTCAAAGCGTTGCCTTCAGTATGTATTTCTTCACTTTGTCATTCTGTAGTATGCTCGTAGGTGTTGTCGTCAGTAATAATTAATCCAGGAAAGAATTTTATGCGTTCTGAATTTCAATTACGTTGGAGGAGACGTCGACGCGTCGTTACTGTTCGGGAGTCAAGGTGTGTGGGAAACACTTTTATCTCCACCAAAGCATTCTAGAGAGGGTCTTTAACCCTTGATTTAGGAATGTTGCTCCAATGCGATTTGTGACACAACAGCGTTGACTCACTGCTGCCGCATGTCCGCTGCCTAACAGTGCCTGCACACAACTGACTGTTAAAATGCACATCTGTCGTTTACAGTTCTTAGCGCAAGCTGCCACTATGGTTACTGCACTGGCGTTGCTTTAAGACTAGGAATGAAATCAGTCTCGGAACGTTCTGAATGGACGGTATAATCTGTGTTGTCTTATGAACATCCGAATAGAACTGTAAGATAAAGTTTTCTCGATTAGTCCGTGAGCGTTAGCATTTTTCATCCTTCTGTTAGTCCGCAGCTCGTGGTTGTGCGGTAGCGTTCTCGCTTCCCACGCCCGGGTTCCCGGGTTCGATTCCCGGCGGGGTCAGGGATTTTCTCTGCCTCGTGATGACTGGGTGTTGTGTGATGTCCTTAGGTTAGTTAGGTTTAAGTAGTTCTAAGTTTTAGGGGACTGATGACCATAGATGTTAAGTCCCATAGTGCTCAGAGCCATTTGAACCATTTTCATCCTTCTGTTAATATTAGACTAGGGCAGATTAATATTGTTAATTCTCTCTCTTTCCACATCCCGTCCCAATATGGGCTACGGTAAATTAAAATTTCTCTCTCTCTCTCTCTCACACACAAACACACACACGCACACACATACCTCTCTCTCCAAGCATTGACTAAGAAGTTTATGTTGGAGTCATTATACAGGGTGTGACAGAATGACGTTTTAAAAACTTGCGAGACTGCTGCAGGTGAAAAATTTTGAACTTTTTCGTATAAGTAACCTACAACTGGAAACGTGAAATAACGTTTCTACAGTCACCACTGCGCTGTTAAAAATCCACACACTACTGTACTAGAAGTTACAACTGAGATTCTCAGTAAACGTTTGAGATATAATTTGTGGATATCACCTTACTGGACATCAGGTTTTACCAGATAGTTCGAATGACGCCTAATATGTGAACACCCTGGACAATGCCTTGCCTGAACATCTGGAAGATGTTACCCTGAAGCTGCTCACTAGTGTGGTTTCAGTGCGATGTTGCACTAGCGCACTTTGATCATCGGGCCAGAGCATATGTCACAGGCAAAATCAGACAGAGAGAAATTAGAAGGGGACGACCAGTTCCTCAGCCTGTGCGCTCCGCTGTCATCACCTCTCCTGACTTCTTCCTCTGGGGTTATGTAAAGTCAGTTGTGTAGTACTCAACACTAGTAGGAACAGTGCCTGAGCTTATTCTAGATCTACATCTACACAGATAATCCGCAAGCCACAGTGCGGTTCATGGCGGAGGGTACCCTGTATCACTACTTGTCATTTCCTTTGCTTTCTTAAATAGAGCGAGGGAGAAACGACTGTCTATATGCCTCCGTATGGTCGCTAAATTCTCGTATCTTGTCTTCGTGGCCTTACCGCGCAATGTATGTTGATGGCAGAAGAATCGTTCGGCAGTCAGCTTCAAATGCCGATTCTCTTAACTTTCTCAATAGTTTTTTCTCGAAAAGAACGTCGCCTCCCCTCCAGGGATTCCCATTTTAGTTCCCGAAGCATCTCCGTAACACGTGTTGTTCGAGCCTACCGGTAACAAATCTGGCAGTCCGCCTCTGAATTGATTCGATGTCTTCCTTCAGTCCGACCGGGTATGGTTCCCAAACACTCGAGCAGTACTCAAGAATAGGTCCTTTACAGGTAAACCACTCTTTCCTAAAATCCTCCCAAGCAACCAAAGTCGGCCATTCGCCTTCCCTAACACAGTTCTCACATGCTCGTTCCAGCACATATCACTCTGCAACGTTATGGTTCAAATGGCTCTGAGCACTATGGGACTTAACATCTGTGGTCATCAGTCCCCTAGAACTTAGAACTACTTAAACCTAACTAACCTAAGGACATCACACACATCCATGCCCGAGGCAGGATTCGAACCTCGGTCACGCGGTTCCAGACTGAAGCGCCTAGACCGCACGGTGCAACGTTATGCCCAAATACTTAAACAACTTGACTGTGTCAAGCAGGACACTAGTAATACTGTATCCGAACATTACTGATTTGATCTTCGTCTTCATCCGTATTAACTTACGTTTTTTCACATTTGGGGCTAGCTGCGATTCATCACACTAACTGGAAATCCTGTCTAAGTCGTCTTGTATCTTCCTACAGTCACTCAACTTCTACATCTTACCGTACACCATGGCATCAGCAGCAAACAACTGCAGACTGCTGCCCCTCCTGTCTGCCAAATCACTTACGTATATGGAGAACAACGGTGGTCCTATCACATTTCCCTGGGGCACTCCTGACGATACCCTTGTCTCTGATGAACACTCGCCGTAGGGAACAACATACTTGGTTCCATTATTTAAGAAGTCTTCGATCCACTCACATACCTATAAACTTATTCCATATGCTCGCACCTTCGTTAACAGCCTGCAGTGGGGCACCGTGTCAAATGCTTTACGGAAATCTGGAAACATGGAACCTGCCTGTTGCTCGTCATCCATAGTTCTCAGTATACCACGTGAGAAAAGGGCACGCTGAGTTTCGCACGAGCGATGCTTTCTAAAACCGTGCTGATGCCTGCACATAAGCTTCCCAGTCTCAAGAAAGTTTATTATATTCGAACTGAGAATATGTTCAAGGATTCTGCAACAAGCAGAAGTAAGGGATATTAGTCTGTAATTTTGCGGGTCCATCCTTTACTTTTGTTAGACATTGGAGTCACATGGACTTCTTTTCAGTTACTTGGAACTCAGCGACGGGCGAGAGAGATTCACGATATATGCAAGCTACGGAAGGGGCCCAAGCGGTTGAGTACTTTTTGTAAAATCCAACTGGGATTCCGTGTGGACCTGGTGATTTATTTAGTTTCAAATCTTTCAGTTGTTTCTCTACGCCAGGTACGCTTATTACTGTGTCGTCCATACGGGAGTCTGTCCGATGGTCAAATGACGGTGTGTTTGCAAGATTCTCCCGCGTGAACGATTTCTTGAACGTGAAATTTAAAACTTCAGCTTTCGTTTTGCTATCTTCAACCGCCACACCAGACTGGTGATCAAGGGACTGAATGGAAGCCTTAGAACCGCTTAGCGATTTTACATACTACCAGAATTTTCTCGGATTCTGTGCCAGATCTTTTGCCAGGGAGTGACGGTTGTAGTTGTTATATGCTTCGAGCTTAGATCTTTTCACAGACGCACGAATCTCTACTGATCTTCCCTTGTCACTTACGCGTTCCCTTTTGAACCGAGATTGGAACAGCCTCTGCTTCATCAGTATATGCCGAATGTCGTTATTAAACCATTGTGGGTTTTTTCCATTCTGTGTCCACAGACTGACGTTGCAATCACATGGTTGCTGCCAACTTCGGAATACGGACTAGCTTGGAGTGGCATCGATGGCGAACGATAGCACGTTACTCGAACTCCCTTCCCAATAACCATCCTCGTCTCATCACTGTTATCATGTACATGCACTACCGGAAACGACGGCAAGAGGAGGGGAGTGGGGGGGTGAGGTGGAGGTTTGGGCACAAGTGACACGGTATAGACATGAGTCGGATAATCAGCCGATGACAAGTTGCAGCCCACACCCTGACATTCGTCTTGTGACTGGCTGTGAACAGTGGCTGGAAAACCTGCCACTCACACCCAGCGACAGAGATATTCCTCTACTGGCGAAGGCACAACGGTGACTGGAGGATCCTCGGTGGCCCACAGGAAGAGGGCAGGGCAAAGGGCGCCCGCCCACCCTCTGCGGCTGGCGCTGCTGGCGCTGCGGTGATGGCGACGGCGCTGCGTCGACGTCCATTGCGACACGTCAGGTGCCAGGGATAGCGAGTGACCCAAGACTCTGGTGACAGTGCCTCGTTCCAACGCACGTGTCTGCCAAAAACTCTAAAAAATAGCAAATCATACACATTAAACATGGCAGCAGTGCCGATCGCTGTGGCGGGTGCAGCAGCTGAGCAGTGTCCTATGTCAGCGTCTATGCAAGATTTCTGCCAGAAATTTGCCGTTACTTGGCTGGGAACGATAGGGGGAGTTAAAAACCACTTAAGCTCGTTCCGGCCGTATGGGACTAATGATGTTCTTTATTAAAGAGGAAGACATTCTGATGGACTGGTAAGCTGTGCCGAAGCGCAGAATAACGGCACACGACCGGATCGCTAATCTGCCTACTCGTATGTGGCTAACCGGCGCAGAGGTACTGTAACAGAGTCTTGAGACTGGGACCTGCTGCCCACGCCTAAACGATCTGACGGTGGTAGATGAGATAGATGAGAAACCCATCAAGTGTGTCATTGTCTTGGACATCAATGTGGAAGCAAGAATCGTCTGAGGCGTCGACCGACGATTAGTGCCGACTGATACGTTAGAAAGAGTGTCCGCACTAGAATGATTAGACATTAGCCTATACATAATTTCATACTGATAACTGGAGAGGAGCAGAGACCAACGCTGCAGCTTTTGCGCCTTATGTGGAGGGACCGGCTTTGATGGACTGAACACTGAAGAGAAAAGCTTATGGTCGGTCACAGGGTAGAATTTCCTGGCATTCAAGTATTGGTGGAATTTAGTCACTCCTGTACGACAGGAAGATCTGCGAAGAGTTGTATTGTGCTTTGTTCAAGAGTTTGGATGTAAAGGCAGTTGACCTGTCCAATGATCCATCTCTGTGCAAGAGGACAGCACCGACCCAATAAGAGGATTTGTCAATCGCTTAGTGAGATCAAACGGTATTAAACAGCGATCGTGCAATAAAACAGTATTCAGTTTCTGAAATGCAATTTGACATGCTCTTGTCGCTCAAACGGAACATTCTTCCGCTGAAGACGATGCAGTGGATCTGCAATCTGGCACAGCCTGTGGAATGAAGCGTATGTAGTAAGCGAATTCATACAAAACAGCCTGGAGCTAACCGACGTCCCGAGGAGCTGCAAGGTCCCAGATGTGACTGCAAAGGGTGGATATCCTGACTGTTGATAACGTATCCCAAATATTCAATCTCAGGCTGGAAGAGGGAGCACTTGGCTTTATTACATTTCAACCCAGCACCTGAGAGCACTTGAAAAAACTTCCCGAGATTAGAAAGATGTTCTTCAGGTGTACGTCACGAAACTATGACGTCGCCCAAACAGTTCGTAGAACAAGGAACTATAGAAGCCAACTGTTCCAAGTAACACTGAAAAATTGCAGGTGTGGACGCGCTGCCAAAGGGCAAAAACTTAAATAACCCCTTACTTGGGCTGATCACAAAAACTTGTTGAGACTGTTCAAATGGTTCAAATGGCTCTAAGCACTATGGGATTTAACATCTGAGGTCATTAGTTCCCTAGACTTATAACTAATTAAACCTAACTAACCTAAGGACATCACACACATCCATACCCGAGGCAGGATTCGAACCTGCGACCGTAGCAGCAGCACGGTTCCGAACTGAAGCACCTAGAACCGCTCGGCCACAACGCCCGGCCCTTTAGACTGTTCATCTAAGTGAAACGACAAATAAGCGTAAGGAAGATCATTCTTGCAAGAGAAGCGACCTGCACCAAGCTTGTCCGTAGGTTACTCAGGCCGTGGCAAACGAAAAGAGTCAGCCACAGACTATTGATTTACCGTTGCCTTGAAATCTGCACATAATCGTAATTTTTCCAATGGTTTTTTGATGGTCACCAAATGGAATGCCCATTGTTTGGCTTGTAAAGGGGAAATCAATCGATTTCCTTGGTAAGATAAGAGTTTGCGTGCCATTTTATCTCTGATAGCTTGATAGGTAGGCCGTGCTCAGTAAAACCGTAGTTGTACTGTTTTAGTAGTGTTACGAAATGTGGCAGGGAGGCTGTAAGTACCTACCATGGGAATGTCATGTCCACTATAATGAGAAAGAGCTGCCTGTGACATATGTAACTTGGGTTTGCCTAACTGTTCGTATGTGCTTCTTTTGATAAGAGTCACGGATTGACCACTGTCCAATTGCAGACATATTCTGTGTTTCAAAGTGACAAATAATTTATTAGCATGACGCTGGATGAGGGATTTTTGTGACTTCTTCGCTGTTGTACTTGACTTCCACTGAGAAGTACTGGAATCAGTACTTGGTTTGAAAGTATTGCATTTTCATCCATTGACTAATACACTGAAGAACATACAGATTTCTTGCTGGACTTGGGTTTCACTTAACCTCACGACAGCGACACGTTTTTTCTTTTTTCTTTTGCGGGGGGTCGTGTGTGTATGTGTGTGTGTGTGTGTGTGTGTGTGTGTGTGTGTCGGACACAGAGAGAGACAGAGAGAGAGAGAGAGAGAGAGAGAGAGATGAGCCCCGAAGTATTACTTTGCATTAATGCTGGGTACAGGGATTTAGTCAGCTTTATTCAGACGTAAGCAGGTTGGAGGGCTAGTAGCCCATGGCCCTACTGAAGATGTTGGTTATCGTTAAATCCAGTTACTAGGCGGCCTCGATGATTGCACGAGGCCGGCCGTAGTGGCCGTGCGGTTCTAGGCGCTACAGTCTGGAGCCGAGCGACCGCTACGGTCGCAGTTTCGAATCCTGCCTCGGGCATGGATGTGTGTGATGTCCTTAGGTTAGTTAGGTTTAATTAGTTCTAAGTTCTAGGCGACTGATGACCTCAGAAGTTAAGTCGCATAGTGCTCAGAGCCATTTGAACCATTTGATTGGACGAGGGACCCGTACTCGGAGCCACCGTTGTGGAGCAGTAGAGCCAGTATATTCCAGGTGTCGGGTAGTGCGTCTAAGTTCATCGATCCTATGAAGGAGTTTCTGCGTTGCATATATGATTTGGTCGGAGATGCGTGGGATGTTGAGTTCGGTGTGAACGGCGACAATCCGCGCCCATCTTGGAGCTCCTCAGATGTGGCGGAGGCATCTGTTTTGAATGACTTGTAGTGGCCGAAGGTTAGATGGGCTGGTAGTTCCCCACGTGGAGCAGCCATAAAGAACAGCATGTAAAACTGTCGCTCGATATAGCTGAAGCTTAGTTCGAACATTCATCTGGCAACAGCGCAATAGCGCGTATAATTGGTGTAGGAGGTATAATAGTTGAATCTTCTTGTTGTGAATATGACGTTTGAAAAGGAGTTTGCTGTCGAGGGTGACCCCAAGTATTTTACTTCGTTTGTGCATGCAAGTTCTCGATGGTGAGGCGTAAGACAGTTTTGTCGGAGTTAAGACGAATGTGATCATCTGATGCCCACTGTTTCGTCAGCGTGAGCTGGCGCTGTAGTCTCCCCACGGTGGCTGTAATCCGCCAGCTACCAGTGAGTAAGGCTGTGTCGTCCGCAAATTGAGCCAGGGTGACCTGAGGCAGGATTGGTAAGTCGTCAACACAAACGATGAAAAGAGTTGGGGACAAAACCGAGCCCTGTGGGAGACCTTCCTGTAGGTGTCTAATGCTGCAGCGTTGCCCATCGATGTGAACCATTATCTGGGGGTGTTGGAGAAACTGCCAGTGATATGTAAACAATTGTCAGGCAAGGTTGTCAGGTCTTGCAGTTGGATCAAGAGCTTATTTGTCCACACACGGTCATGAGATTTTTCTATGTCTTAAAATATTGCCGCTCTATAATTACAAACATTCATATTACGGGCGATGTACTCTGCAACTCGCAGTAGCTGAAGATCAGCTGAAAGCAAAGGCTGGAATGCTAATTGATATGGCCTAATGATGTCCTGTTCGTGGATAAATGGTCTCATGCGGCGCAAAATGAGGAGTTCCAGCAACTTCGATGATGTGGAAAGTGGACTGACAGGACGGTAGTTAGTAGGCAGATTAAGGCCTTTGTCAGGTTTGGGGTTTAGGTTGATCCGCAGGACCTTCCATGCACCTGGAAAATAGCCCATCCTCATACAACTATTATAGACCCTTGTGACCAACTCTAAGGGCTTGCGTGGTAGATGCTTTAGCTGTTCGTTTGTAAAGCAATCCTGTCCAGGGGCAGAGAGAGTTCCCAGGTGGCAGGTTAAACTCTTCACCTCAGCTGGTGTGGTCAGCCATGGTCCAATGTGAGGAGGGGACTCTTTTATATCCTTAGCTCTGCGACGTATTTCCTCAGTGTTGTCATCATCGACCAAGTCATCAACGGTGTTTTGAGACTCTTACGCCTCGACGAAAATTTCGGCCTTGCCTAGCGGGTCATATACCAGTCTTTGCGGGCCCAGAAGCGCCGTTTCGGCGACCTTGGTTGGCGAAGGTGTCTGACCAGACTCCAGTGGTCGCACTTCTGGAGGGCAAAGGAGGTCATTTGTCTTTCCACGTTTCCTCGCGGTGCCGACCGCTGTGGCCGAGCGGTTCTAGGCGCTTCAGTCCGGAACCGCGCTGCTGCTACGGTCGCAGGTTCGAATCCTGCCTCGGGCATGGATGTGTGTGATATCATTATGTTAATTAGGTTTAAGTAGTTCTAAATCTAGGGGACTGATGACCTCAGATGTTAAGTCCCATAGTGCTTAGAGCCATTTGAACCATTTCCTCGCAGTGTTCTACAGCTCGGCGGTGGAGTTCTCTGGAGAGACTATTCATCTCCCTGTGGTCGTCTGGATTCCAATATCTTTGCCAGCGTCGTCGTGCCCTGTTCTTGAGGTATTTCAGTTCTTGCGGCAGGGGAACAAACGTGTTTTGGTGGGATACCTGGTGTACCATGGTAACAGAAGCATGGTGGAAGGAATGCTTGATATTCTCTGTCAAACTACAGATGTCTTTATCGATGTGATCAGTAAATGACACGTCGTTGGTGGGACGGACGTTGTTTTTGAGCAAGTGTGCTAATTGGTCCCAGTCTGTAGTGGTAGACAATGTTGTTGGCAAGCAGTCCAGGGCCTCAGACAGTACACCAAGCACAGGATGATGATCAGATGTAAGGTCGTTAATTGTACGTAACTGAAGATCTAGGTGGAGGTTCTTGAGCATTACAATGTCTAGGACGTCTAGGCTGTGAGCTGGATTTGCTGGAACGTGTTGTAAGGACGTAGACATCGACACGCCTGCCGCTTACTTTACATTTAAGTGAAATACCAATGGCAGAATTGGCCCCTTCTAGCCTACTGCCTAGGACCCTGATATTTTTAACGACACTGCCCTGGCTGAGACCTTGCGTGCTACGGCGTGCGAATGACGAGCACAGCCTGCTTACCATTACTCTGGATTGCTCAAATGGGAGTGCAGTCAAAGTCCTCAGCTGCAGTATCACGGGACTCTTGATGCTGCACTAATTCCAAAACCTGTTTCATGCTAGAATCGGAATAGTTAAGAATGTACTTGCGTATGCAAGGATCTGACACGTTTTGAGTACTTTAGTTGCTAATCGTGGCATCACTACAGTAACGTCCACACTTAAACATGAATCTGTAATCTCGTGTAAGCGCTTGTAAGTCAGCCACCCACTCCTTGTGTATCTGACTGGGTTGCCTACGAAAGGGAAATAATCTGTAACGTGCAGTTGCCACATTATGCTTTTCGTCACAGTACTTGTCTAGTACAGCAGTAAGCAATAATTTCAGGGTGGACAATGGGATTAATGAAACTGACAAACTGCAGGGATTGATTCATGACTGGAAGCGTGACTGGAAATGGAGGAAAAAAGATCTTATGAACATGTGTCCGGAAATGCATTGTTGCCACGGTAGATGGCGCTGACGAATGATTGTACCGCTGACCACATGCCGTGTGTGCTTTGTGAGTTGGAGGTGGTAGGGATAGCGGCGGTTGTCAATCAGGATACACAGGATCGTACTTCGGCTTATACCATGTTGAGGGCCACTTGCCAGCCGTTGTGGCCTAGCGGTTCTAGGCGCTTCAGTCCGGAACCGCGCTACTGCTACGGTCGCACGTTCGAGTCCTGCCTCGGGCATCGATGTGTGGGATGTCCTTAGGTTAGTTAGGTTTAAGTTGTTCTAAGTCTAGGGGACTGATGATTTCAGATGTTAAGTCCCGTAGTGCTCAGAGCCATTTTTGAGGTCCACTTGCTTGGAACTTTTACTAGGATTCGTCTCAATAGCCTGTAGTACCCGGTCTTTCAAATCTGATGTACGCACAGTCCGCCGCCTCCTTGCATTTTAATCTGTCTGAAAGGACCCATGATCACACAAACGCCCAAAAAGGACTTGAAATATTGTGTGACGTGGGTGGTGCCATTGGGGTACTTGTTTTGGTATAGACGTGCTGCCTCGCGACCGTTTCCATCTGCTTGGCAGTACACAAACAGCACCTCGGCTTGCTCCCGATATGAACACTGGACCATTCTGCCGCTTACAGTACGCTGCGTCAATCACACAGCTTGCAACACACAAGGAACACACGGCAATTGGTCACAGAAACCGTCATTCGACAGTTGAAGAGGGTCGTAATGTATAATAGGCAGACATCCATTAAGACCATCACACAGGAATTCCAAACTGAATCAGAACACACTGCAAGTACTATGACAGTTAGGCGGGAGCTGAGAAAACTTGGATTTCATGGCCGAGCGGCTGCTCATAAGCCACACATCACGCCTGTGAATGCCAATCGACGCTCCGCTTGGTGTAAGGAGCGTAAACATTGGACGATTGAACAGTGGAAAAATGGTGTGTGGAGTGACGAATCACGGTACACAACATGGAGATCCGATGGCAGTGTGTGTGTACGGCGAATGCGCGGTGAACGTCATCTGCCAGCGTGCGTAATGCCAACAGTAAAATTCGGAGGCGGTGGTGTTATGGTGTGGTCGTGTTTTTCATGGAGGGGGCTTGCACTCCTTGTTGTTTTGCGTGGCACTATCACAGCACAGGCCTACATTGATGTTTTAAGCACCTTCTTGTTTCCCACTGTTGAAGAGCAATTCGGGGATGGCGAATGCAGCTTTCAACACGATAGAGCACCTGTTCATCTACATCTACATCTACATGGTTACTCTGCAATTCACACTTAAGTGTTTGGCAGAGGGTTCATCGAACCATTTTCATACTACTTCTCTACGATTCCACTCTAGAATGGCGCGTGAGAAAAAGGAACACATAAATATTTTCGTTCGAGCTCTGATTTCCCTTATTTTACTATGATAATCATTTCTCCCTACGTAGGTGGATATCAACAAAATATTTTCGCATTCGAAAGAGAAAGTTGGCGATTGCAATTTCGTAAATAGATCTCGCCGCAAAGAAAACCGCCTTTGTTCCAGTGACTGCCACGCCAACTCGCGTATCATGTCGGTGACACTCTCACCCGTATTGAGCGATAACACGAAACGAGCTGCCATTCTTTGCACTTTTTCGATGTCCTCCGTCAATCCTACCTGGTAAGGATCCCATACCGCGCAGCAATATTCCAGCAGAGGGCGGACAAGTGTAATGTAGGCTGTCTCTTTAGTGGGTTTGTCGCATCTTCTAATGTTCTGCCAACAAAGCGCAGTCTTTGTTTCGCCTTCCCCACAATATTATCTATGCTGGCTTTCCAATGTAAGTTGCTCGTAATTGTTATTCCTAGGTATTTAGTCGAATTGACAGCCCTTAGATTTCTGCGATTTATCGTATTCCCAAAATTTATCTGATTTCTTTTGGTACTCACGTAGAGACCTCGCAATTTTCTTTGTTTAGTGCCAGTTGCCACTTTTTGCACCATACAGAAATCCTCTCTAGATCATTTTATAATTGGAATTGTTCGTCTGATGATTTTACTAGACGGTAAATTACAGCGTCATCTGCAAACATTCTAAGGGGGCTGCTCAGATTATCACCTAGATCATTTATGTAAATCAGGAACAGCAGAGGGCGTATGACACTACCTTGCGGAACGCCAGATATCACTTCTGTCACTACGAACTGTGACCTCTCTGAGAGGAAATCACGAATCCAATCACACAACTGAGACGATACTCCATATGCACGCAATTTGATTGATAGTCGCTTGTGAGGAACGGTATCAAAAGTCTTCTGGAAATCTACGAATATGGGATCGATCTGAGATCCCTTGCCGACAGCACTCATTACTTCATGGGAATAAAGAGCTAGCTGTGTTGCACAAGAACGATATTTTCTGAATCCGTGTTGGTTATGTATCAATAAGTCATTTTCTTCAAGGTGATTCATAATGTTCGAGTACGGTATATGCTCCAAAATCCTACTGCAAATAGAGGTCTGTGATATGGGTCTGTAATTCAGTGGCTTAATCCTATTTCCCTTCTTGAATATATGTGTAGCCTGCGCTACTTTCCAGTCCAGGCCTTTCGTCAAGTGAGAGGTTGTATATGATTGCTAAGAAAGGCGCTATTGTGTCTGCATACTCTGTCTGAAAGGAACCTCATTGGTATACCATCTGGATCCGAAGACTTGCCTTTCTTAAGTGATTTGAGTTGTTTCACAACACCTAAGATATCTATTTTTATGTCACTCATGCTAACAGCTGTTCTGGTTTCGAATTCTGGAATATTTACTTCGTCTTCTTTCGTGAAGGAATTACGGAAAACTGTATTTAGTAACTCCACGTTGGTGACACCATCATCGGTAACATTTCCGTCGCTATCACGCAATGACGGTATTGACTGTTTTTTGCCACTGGTGTACTTTGCACACGACCAGAATCTCTTTGGGTTTTCTAGCATATTTTGAGACAATGTTTCATTGTGGAAACTATTAAATGCATCTCGCATTGACATCTGCACTAAATGTCGAGCTTCCGTGAAACTTAACCAGTCTTGGGGATTTTGCGTTCTTCTGAATCTGGCACGGCCTGTGGCAGAGAGGTTACACGACAATAACATCCCTGTAATGGACTGGCCTGCACAGAGTCCTGACCTGAATCCTAGAGAACGGCTTTAGGATGTTTTGGAACGCCGATTACGTGCCAGTCCTCACCGACCGACATCGATACCTCTCCTCTGTGCAGCACTCCGTGAAGAATGGGCTGTCATTCCCCAAGAAACCTTCCAGCGCCTGATTGAACGTATGCCCCCAAGAGCGGAAACTGTCATCAAGTCTAAGGGTGGGCCAACACCATATTTAATTCAAGCATTAGCGATGGAGGACGCCACAAACTCGGAGTCCTTTTCAGCCAGGTGTCCAGATACTTTTGATCACATAGTGTATACATACAAAATAGTAGAAAAGGCTGAGTGTCGAGACACCATAATTAGACCGTGAGCTAGAGTCGGGTAGTTGCGACGTGTGGCGTCCATCAGTGGGCTCCGGCCTTGACGCTGCCTGCGCGGGCTGATGAGGGCGTGTTTCGAATGTAGCCATAGACTGGCGGTACCATCATATGGTTGCTGCTAACTTCATAACGTGAACTGCCTTGGTACTGTATCGATGATGAACGATACCACACGAGGCTAAAGTGTCTTCAGATCCAAGAAATTAGAATCTCAGATGGATGTTGCTTCTGCATTTAAAGGTGTTGAAGGCTTATGCTTCATGATAGTTGCTAACGGTGAGAAGAGCCAGTTGCTAACGGTGAGAAGAGCCATCTAAAAGCTGAGGCTATGCCTACGTAATATTCGGTGACACCGATACAGTGCTTTGCATCGTCGCCACCAGTTTAAGTTCGCTGTGAAAAGCGTCAAGCCGTTTCGGCTGGTCGCTTTTCACTCAGTTTGGGAGTTTTCAAAAATGGCTCTGAGCACTATGGGACTCAACTGCTGAGGTTATTAGTCCCCTAGAACTTAGAACTAGTTAAACCTAACTAACCTAAGGACATCACAAACATCCATGCCCGAGGCAGGATTCGAATTGGGAGTTTTGATTTAACGTAATTTAACTTATGCAGGTTGTGCAAACAAATTTATCATGTTGGATAAATCGATAAGTTATTTTTAGGGGTGATTACATTTGCTTTTCTTCAGTGTACTTCACTGAACTTAGTGAATGCTATTATAATGACTTCTTTGGGAGGACTTTTAAGCTGTGGTGTGCTGGGGACCGGACACTCAGGGAGAATTGCTAGTGAGCGGAATTCCGCAGATAAAGAACAAAGTATTCTGAGAATTGACGATGGCCACTCATGTAAAAGCAGCCACGTGCTTTGTCCATAGGACAAGAGAGGACCAAAAACTCAGGGGATGCCCACAGCCCAGAGCCAGTAAAACTGGAACTATGTAAATCAAGATGGAAAAACATAGTACGAGGAAAAGGCGAAGTCCAGTAAGTGAAAGGTGCTTTTTACGGAGTGTTTCCTATTAGAGAAAGGTGCATAGAAGGCCTTAGGTCTCCACCAAGGAATTGTGGCGAAGCAGCAGGTGGCAGATGGACTTTTACAAAAAGAAAATGTTGCATAATTGCCACCTCTTGTGCATCATAAAATACACGAAAATCAGACTCTAATGAATTGACGGTTGCACATGACTGATGGACTGTCGCCAGCAAAAGAGGTATTTTTTTTTTCCTCAGTTCACTCCCCACAGGCAGAAAATACCAAATGAACAGATAAAAAGACCATTGGTTGGTGGTTGTAGTGTGACGTCAGTATGACATAACATTTGGGTTGACTTTTGCAAGAACAGAGGTGGGAACACAAGCTTATGGAATTTGGAGTTTTACCACCATCTGGTGGGAGACTTTAACAACGAAACAGTTACGGCATTGCTGGATAAAATGTAAAATTTTAAGAACTGATTGACGAAATTGTTTCGGCGCGAAAAGCAGTGTGGCTTCGCTTTAATCTCTAAAAACGGACACTTGTCGTATGGCTCTTGGTCACTAAACATAGATTCTCGGCTTCTGGCTCTTCGTAACTCAACTTATTTTGGGTACGTGGAGTGGCAGACTTGGAACGTAGCTCTATCCGGCTGTGGAAACTGGCAGAAAAAGGTTCAACATACCCTCTCTCCCACTAATTAATTTTGCAATTGTTAATTATATTATCTGAATTTCATTCTCCGTCAAGGTTTAATTGCGCATGAATCAATTTTATGGCATGTCTTTTTCACATTTTTTGCATGTTCGAGTTCACAGCAGCACACTCCTAGGTCTGCATTTGGTGGCAGCCGGTCACGCATCAGCGGTTTTCTCACGTTACACTGACGAGTATTATGAGAGTAACTTGCAACACGGGTGGAACACGTGGAACTCAAGGATTCAGCGTCATTTAAGGTTCAGTGTTCCCATGTTTGACAATAAAGCCACAGTTGCATGTATAACTTCAGCTGCTCTCTCATGCCATACTGTAACTAATATACACTAGTGGCCATTAAAATTGCTACACCACGAAGATGACGTGCTACAGACGCGAAATTTAACCGACAGGAAGAAGATGCTGTGATATGCAAATGATAGCTTTTCAGAACATTCACACAAGGTTGGCGCCGGTGGCGACACCTGCAACGTGCTGACATGAGGAAAGCTTCCAAACGATTTCTCATACACAAACAGCAGTTGACCGGCGTTGCCCGGTGAAACGTTGTTGTGATGCCTCGTGTAAGGAGGAGAAATGCATACCATCACGTTTCCGACGTTGATAAAGGTCGGATTGTAGCCTATCGCGATTGCGGTTTATCGTATCGCGACATTGCTGCTCGCGTTGGTCGAGATCCAATGACTGTTAGCAGAATATGGAATCAGTGGGTTTAGGAGGGTAATACGGAACGCCGTGCTGGATCCCAACGACCTCGTATCACTAGCAGTCGAGACGACAGGTTTCTTATCCGCATGGCTGTAACGGATCGTGCAGCTACGTCTCGATCCCTGAGTCAACAGATGGGGACGTTTGCAAGACAACAAACATCTTCACGGACAGTTCGACGACGTTTGCAGCAGCATGGACTATCAGCTCGGAGACCATGGCTGCGGTTACCCTTGACGCTGCATCACAGACAGGAGCGCCTGCGATGGTGTACTCAACGACGAACCTGGGTGCACGAATGGCAAAACGTCATTTTTTCGGATGAATCCAGGTTCTATTTACAGCATCATGATGGTCGCATTCGTGTTTGGCGAGATCGCGGTGAACGCTCATTGGAAGCATGTATTCGTCATCGCCATACTGGCGTATCACCCGGCGTGATGGTATGGGATGCCATTGGTTACACGTCTCGGTCACCTCTGGTTCGCATTGACGGCAGCTTGAACAGTGGACGTTACATTTCAGATGTGTTACGACCCGTGGCTCTACCCTTCATTCGGCCGGCCGGTTTGGCCGAGCGGTTCTAGGCGCTACAGTCTGGAACCGCGCGACCGCTACGGTCGCAGGTTCGAATCCTGCCTCGGGCATGGATGTGTGTGACGTCCTTAGGTTAGTTAGGTTTAAGTAGTTCTAAGTTCTAGGGGACTGATGACCTTAGAAGTTAAGTCCCATAGTGCTCAGAGCCATTTGAACCATCTACCCTTCATTCGACCCCTGCGAAACCCTACATTTCAGCAGGATAATGCACGACCGCATGTTGCAGGTCCAGTACGGACCTTTCTGGATACAGAAAATGTTCGACTGCTGCCCTGGCCAGCACATTCTCCAGATCTATCACCAACTGAAAATGTCTGGTCAATGGTGGCCGAGCAACTGGGTCGTCACAATACGCCAGTCACTACTCTTGATGAACTGTGGTATCGTGTTGAAGCTGCATGGGCAGCTGTACCTGTGCACGCCATCCAAGCTCTGTTTGACTCAATGCCCAGGCGTATCAAGGCCGTTATTACGGCCAGAGGTGGTTGTTCTGGGTACTGATTTCTCAGGATCTATGCACCCAAATTGCGTGAAAATTTAATCACATGTCAGTTCTAGTATAATATATTTGTCTAATGAATACCCGTTTATCATCTGCATTTCTTCTTGGTGTAGCAATTTTAATGGCCAGTAGTGTAGATGTTTAAAAAGAGTGCAGTAAATTCATTAGGAAATGGAGATGATGTTCACCCTCTCCCTCTAATTAACTTTGCCAAGCGTTAATTATATTATCTGAATTTTATTCTTTGTCAATGTTTAACTGTGCATGAATCAATTTCATGTCATGTCTTTTTCACATTTTGTGCAATTAAACTTTTGGAATAAATTCAGAGTCACCCAAATCATGATTTTGATGAAAGTGGCTAGGGAAGTCTCTGTCATGATCAACGTTTATACATAAAAGAATTGTGAACACCCCGCCGTAATTCTCGCTGTTAGGACCGAAGAAGTCTCACTGCTAGGACCAAAATTTTCTAAAGCATCAATTCAATCTATTGCACACATTTAATGCTCACTTATTCTAAGGATGAATCTGTCTAACAGCTAATTTCGACACAGATTGTTCCACATGTACGGAGTTTCAGAAATGGTGTGCAAAACATAAGGATGAGAGTAACTTTCGCGTTATGTGTCACTGACAAGTAACACAACTCGATGTAACTTCGCCCGTAAATAGAAATAAATGCTTACTTTGTAGTTCAGAAGGTAACTGAAATAAATTCATAATGAGCCGAACAGAAATGACACTTTTTTTCAAAGACAACAATTACACTGTACTCACTGCGACTCATGATGGTGCCCTGGACATTACGGACGGCTGTAAATGGTTCTTAATACACTCCTGGAAATTGAAATAAGAACACCGTGAATTCATTGTCCCAGGAAGGGGAAACTTTATTGACACATTCCTGGGGTCAGATACATCACATGATCACACTGACAGAACCACAGGCACATAGACACAGGCAACATAGCATGCACAATGTCGGCACTAGTACAGTGTATATCCACCTTTCGCTGCAATGCAGGCTGCTATTCTCCCATGGAGACGATCGCAGAGATGCTGGATGTAGTCCTGTGGAATGGCTTGCCATGCCATTTCCACCTGGCGCCTCAGTTGGACCAGCGTTCGTGCTGGACGTGCAGACCGCGTGAGACGACGCTTCATCCAGTCCCAAACATGCTCAATGGGGGACAGATCCGGAGATCTTGCTGGCCAGGGTAGTTGACTTACACCTTCTAGAGCACGTTGGGTGGCACGGGATACATGCGGACGTGCATTGTCCTGTTGGAACAGTAAGTTCACTTGCCGGTCTAGGAATGGTAGAACGATGGGTTCGATGACCGTTTGGATGTACCGTGCACTATTCAGTGTCCCCTCGACGATCACCAGTGGTGTACGGCCAGTGTAGGAGATCGCTCCCCACACCATGATGCCGGGTGTTGGCCCTGTGTGCCTCGGTCGTATGCAGTCCTGATTGTGGCGCTCACCTGCACGGCGCCAAACACGCATACGACCATCATTGGCACCAAGGCAGAAGCGACTCTCATCGCTGAAGACGACACGTCTCCATTCGTCCCTCCATTCACGCCTGTCGCGACACCACTGGAGGCGGGCTGCACGATGTTGGGGCGTGAGCGGAAGACGGCCTAACGGTGTGCGGGACCGTAGCCCAGCTTCATGGAGACGGTTGCGAATGGTCCTCGCCGATACCCCAGGAGCAACAGTGTCCCTAATTTGCTGGAAAGTGGCGGTGCGGTCCCCTACGGCACTGCGTAGGATCCTACGGTCTTGGCGTGCATCCGTGCGTCGCTGCGGTCCGGTCCCAGGTCGACGGGCACGTGCACCTTCCGCCGACCACTGGCGACAACATCGACGTACTGTGGAGACCTCACGCCCCACGTGTTGAGCAATTCGGCGGTACGTCCACCCGGCCTCCCGCATGCCCACTATACGCCCTCGCTCAAAGTCCGTCAACTGCACATACGGTTCACGTCCACGCTGTCGCGGCATGCTACCAGTCTTAAAGACTGCGATGGAGCTCCGTATGCCACGGCAAACTGGCTGACACTGACGGCGGCGGTGCACAAATGCTGCACAGCTAGCGCCGTTCGACGGCCAACACCGCGGTTCCTGGTGTGTCCGCTGTGCCGTGCGTGTGATCATTGCTTGTACAGCCCTCTCGCAGTGTCCGGAGCAAGTATGGTGGGTCTGACACACCGGTGTCAATGTGTTCTTTTTTCCATTTCCAGGAGTGTAGCTTCTGTGCTTACCGCGGACAGCAGTGTGCGCTCTGCAGTATGCTCCCATGCTGATAAGGACTTCTTGTGGTGTGTCGTTTGGTTCCTCCACAACTCCCTTCTTGACAACTGCTAATAGATGTTGGACCATGCGGACGTGCTGCCACACGTGTCCTCAACGGATCCGACACGTTCTCAGTGGGATTTATGTTGTGGTAAAAGGCAAGCAAGTCCATTCGCCGAAAATGTTCTCGTTCCAAGAACTACTTCACTTGCGCTGTTCAATGTGTTCACGTATGGCCACCCATAAAAATGAAGTTTTTTTCCGAAAGCACCTGCGAGACGATACGGATGGGGAAGGAGTTCAGTGTGACAATAACTTTGACCAGTGAGTATATGGTGTTCAAATGTTTGGAGGTCAATACCCCCATGCAACATTACGTCTCCCCACATTATAACACCTGGACCACTAAATTGATTATTTTTGACCGTGCTGGACGTACACTCATACGGCGAGAGGTACGAACATATAATGCGGCCACGCTCATTGTCGAAGATGATCGCTTAGGTGGTCCAGGTGTTAAGGTGTGGGGAGGCAAAATGATCAATTGGCGTGCTGACCTCCAGACCTTTGAACACGATACGCTCACCAGACAATCATGTTTTGAAGCTGTACTCCTTCCCCATGTGCGCCTTTTCTGGGATACATTGGGCCGTGAATTCATTTTTATGGATGACAACATGCGACTGCATCAAACAGCGCAGGTGAAGCGGCTCTTGGTACGATAGTACGAGTATATTCGACGAATGAACTGGTCTGCCTATTCCCCCCGACTTTATTCCCAAGGAGGACATGTGGGATTCGTTGGGGAGATGTATTTGCAGCACGTCCACACCTACCAATGACCATCCAGAAGTTTCCAAGTACCCTGGTGGAGGTGAGGAACGCCCTACCACAACAACTCATCACCAAACTTGCGGCGAGAGCATGCATTGCCGTCAGTGGCGATCATACACCCTAATAAAAACCATGTGCGGCCTTTATAATGTCGTACAGTTGATCATAAAGAACCACAGTGAATTTGGTTTAATTATTGTCCTTGAATGAAAGTGTGATTTCTGTTCGTCTCCTTGTGTATTTCTTTCGGTTACCTTCTGTATTATACAGTAGCAGCTATTTCTATATATCGCCCAAGTTTCATCGAGCTACATTACTTGATAGTGACATATCATGCGAAAGGTAGTTCGATCCTTAAGTTTTGGTTACTAGTGCGCTCTTTTGATTATAAGCGTAAAAATGCATGGATCAGTATTTGCTGTTTGCTTCTTGAATATTTTGACAGAATATAATTTTACGTGTATATCCAGACTGACAGTGATTGTGGTCATTTTACCTGTGATAGGATCTTCGTCCAGATTCTAAATTCTGGCTTATGATAAATCCGCAAAGAGGAACAACAAAATTTATACTCCAAAGATTGTCAGAGACTAGAAATGAGTAGCAATTTACAAATTTAGCAAAGCAAAAGAAAGAGGTTAGAAGTGAGCAATTGCGTGATACAGTGGTCAAAATGGTTCAAATGGCTCTGAGCACGATGAGACTTAACTTCTGAGGTCATCAGTCCCCTAGAGCTTAGAACTACTTAAACCTAAGGACATCACACACATCAATGCCCAAGGCAGGATTCGAACCTGCGACCGTAGCAGTCGCGCGGTTCCAGACTGTAGCGCCTAGAACCGCTCGGCCACTCCGGCCGGCTACCGTGGTCAGTCAGCGGATTAATAAAACAAAGATAAAAATTAATATGGTTGTTTCAGTGCTTCAGGTGTTCTACATGTTCTGCGTCTAACCGAGTACAGTGTACAGATCGTTCATATAATCACGTGAAACAGTCAGAAAAGTCCCTCCTTGGGAAGTAGCTGAAGCCGTGCGTCACGTTGCCTTATATGTCGATTATCTCGTTAAATCGGTGACCACGTGAATTTCTGCACTTTGTAATTTCCTGGTAGCTTAGCATTGATAACACAAGGTTTCGTCAGCCGTGAAGATTTTTTCCAGAAGAGAACTGTTCGCGATTTGCATTTTATTCAATTCACGGGAAGAGTCCACGCGTCATATTTGTGTTCGGGAGTCGGGCTGCGGGGAACAAAATTTTTACACTCGTTTCACTTCTTCAAAACATTCTTGATAATGTCATGAGCAGTTGATTTAGATATGTTGCGACATTGCGATGTGTGACATAACAACGTTGACACGTTAGGACCGCACTCCCACTACTTAACAGTGCCTGTTCACAACTGACTTTTCGAATGCACATCTGTTGCCTGCAGTTGTAAGTTCAGGCTGCCACCATACTTACTGCGTTGACGTTGCTTATGTGTCAGGAATAAAAATTAGTCAAGAAACTATTTGGGCGGATAGTTTATGTTTCTTAAAATTAATTTGAGAATAACTTGCGACTCCAATGTTTTTTGCGTGACAAGAGTACATTCATCAATGTGTAGTTATGCTAATAGAGACATATGTACTGAATGTTGCTAGCAAGTTGATTTCCATGATAGGTTTAGATATTATTTATTCACAACCATCCTCGTCATTTTAGTAATCGTTAATGTGAAGAAGTAATTTCAGTTCTAATTAGTCTCACAAAATAAACAAGAATTTTGTGCTGAAGCGAAGAGACGATTCTACAAAATAGTTCTCTCGTGAAACTGTTAGTCAAGAAATTTAATTTATTTCTTTAAAAAATGAGTTTCAAGACTGCAATGATATGACTACTAAAATATACCTCCGACTTAGACTGGCGACCTATTACCGTGCAACAACTATTTGCAAGTAGTTTGTGTGACTTATAAAAAGTTTTTAGAATCTACATTTTTCCTTACTCTGATTGTGGTGTGTTTCAGAGATAAGTCAATAACTTTTAGTCGCGTTGCCTAAGTAAACCATCACACGATCACAGTCAAAATTTACCAAAATAATAACACGCGAGAGAAAGAGTGTTATATCAATATTACCGCAAGCTACATTAGAAGTCACAAAACAAGAAATCCAGGAATATGTGTTCTGCTGATATCGGTGGCCAGACAGCGGATGAAGTCATCAATTGGTAAATGACTATTTAATAATTCCCGAAAACAATACTAGAGGAGAACAGTGCCCCGATACGCCAAAAGTGCATCTTGTATCTGTACATACTAACAAGTACACACTTTCGAGGAATACATGATATGTTTCTTCTCTGAGTTCATCCCCACCCCCCCCCCTTCAAAAACAAGGAAGATTAGAGTTTATAGTCCCATCGACATCGAGGTCGTTAGAGATGGAGCACAAGTTCGTATTCGGAAGGGATGGGGAGCGAACTCGGTCATACGGTTTGAAAGAAACCATCCCGACATTTGCCTTAACTGATTTAGGTAACTCACGGAAAACTAAAGTCTGGATGGCCGGATAGGAATTTAAGCTATCATTCTCCCGAATGCGAGTCCAGTGTACTGAGTATCTCATTCCTTTTCTCATGGTCGTTGCCACCACGGTGCATACCATGAATCTTATTGCCTGCAAATTACTTTCATTATTCTTTTCACAAACAAACATGTTTTTATTACTTTTTTACTGTTTATGACATAAATTCAGAGTGTATCATAATTAATGGTGTAAACTCATACAGTTGAAAGTGTACGATATTAGAAGCAAAATGGTCTAGTAAACATGGGCTCTAAAATTCATTCCTGAGGAAATATGGGCACTTCTTCATCTCTGATGCTGTGCAACAGATCTCTTCCACTGCAAGGTCTTTGGTTTTCGTATTTTGAGAGGTGGTAGTATGGATCAAAACAAGAAATAAAAATTCCGGTAAACATGTACTCTAATGTGCATACCTTAAGAGCTATAAGCACTTACTCCTCTTCGCTACTGTGAAACACATCTCTCCTACAGAAGAAACGCGGATAGCTCTTAAAGTATACATTTTAGAGTCCAAGTTTACTAGACAATTAGTTCTTGTTTTAGTCCTTACTATCTCCTCTCAAAAAATGGAAAACAAAGAGCTTGCTGTAGAAGAGGTCTGTTTCACGGATTGAACGTCGGGCCTTCCAAATTTAGGTTTCCCGTAATTTCCCTAAATCACTAGAGTCAAATGTCAAGATGGTTCCTTTGAAATGGCATGGCCGATTTCCTTCCCAATCCTTGACACAGTCCGCGCTTGCGCTGCGTCTCTAATGACGTCGATGTCGACGGGACGATAACCTAGCCTTCCTTCCTTTCCCTTGAAGATTAAATGGTCATTGATATCCAGGCATCCATTTTAGAGCCCACGTTTACTGGATTTTTTCTAGTATCGTGTGCTTTCAACTGCATGTGTTTAGGCGATGAATTATGATACACGTTGTGTATAAACGTATTTGATTTTATAAAAAAAAAAAAAAAATATGTAAGTTTTATTGTGAAATGAGTGCCGCAAAGAATGTTATGCTAAATACGTAAAATACCAGTTAGATGAAAGATACTGAACTTGCCTGGAAGAACGCTAAAAATATATGAAATCTACAGCCATTTGCGTTATTTGTGAAGTACAAAGTGACTTTACATTCCAGTAGTGATGGGTCCACCAATAGCCCAAAATGTGGTAATTAATATCGTGAGTGTCTCATGTAACGTCAACAATATTATCACAGAGATCTCGTGATTTACTGTATTGCGGTAAGGGAGGCTCCGCCGTTCTGACTACACACGGTCCAGTCGGGACCGACCTGTCGCCATGTTACCCTCAGCCAGTGACGTGATACGGATGGGGTATGGCGGAGCGTTGAGTCGTTACACCGCTTCAATGTCTTTAAAATCGACAACTGTCGGTTTTGCTGACACTGAAGCTGCTACGTGTTATTGAAGAAGTTCCTCAATTGGCATCACGCGGCTGAGTGGACCCCATTCCAGTTCTCCCATGGAAAAAAAAAAAAAAAAAAATAAAAAATCCATGGCAGCCGTTCTGGCCACTAAACTACGGAGACGACCAGAGTATGTCTGTGGTTGTGCTCAAATCATCAATCACTTACTTAGCTGCTTCAAGGTCCATTTTAAGTGTTTGTTAATGAAGAGGCAGTGATTTAGATTCTAGATATAACCTGCAATATCTTGTTGTCTGTTATTTTTTTATCGATGTCTGCAATACTTTTATTGCGGTTGCTCTTGTTGCTGTCAGTTTCATCATTAAGCAGAAAGTAGTACACCATAAAGCACCAGATCAATGTTTATCAAAATTCTTGAAGATTTATTGATCGTATGACTTTTTGATACAGTGATAAAGAAGTACATAGAGCATAAAGCACAATATATACAATATAAAATTTTATGAACAAAGATCTACAGCATCTATTAAATCTATCGACTTTGGGGTCGCCAACAAGAAATCTTCTGGTCTCACATCGTAAGATCTTATGGGGCATTCTTCTGTACTGTGTCTGATGCTCTGTGGTTCTCACATATCTGGTTCAAATGGTTCAAATGGCTCTGAGCACTATGGGACTTAACAGCTATGGTCATCAGTCCCCTAGAACTTAGAACTACTTAAACCTAACTAACCTAAGGACAGCACACAACACCCAGTCATCACGAGGCAGATAAAATCCCTGGCCCCGCCGGGAATCGAACCCGGGCGTGGGAAGCGAGAACGCTACCGCACGACCACGAGCTGCGGACTACATATCTTGGATGACTGCTTTGCGCATTAGTGTAAAAAAAATGCACATATCTCTTGTCGAGTTCTAATTCTGCGTACCATTGGCCATATTTTGCATGGCAAGTCAAATCCCGGTGGTTTTTGTGTGATACACACAGTATTATTATTTTGTTGTCAAGTCAATTCTTGAGTTCATGCATTAGTAACGTTGAAGTCTTCTTTCACAGCGTCCATTGCTGTTATTGTTGGTGGTCGTCTGGAGCGGGGTCGGTTATGGTTTGCGTCGCAGATATCTTGATGGACTGGTAGAATTTTACTATCCATGATATTTTTGCACTCATTCCTGTGAGCATTAATGAATCGTAATTGAACATAGAGTAATATTAACAGCAACAGAAAATGGTCTAACGGGAGAAGGATTCGTTATGAATAGAAATGTACGAGAGAGTGTGTGTTAAAGTGAATAGGGTTCTGTGATGGAGTTATTCTTATCAGAGTCTACAGCAAACCAAAGTCCCCAACCATAGTTCAGGTATATATACTCAAGATGAAGAGATGGAGGAAGTATATGAGGATATTGAAAGGGTAATACAGTACGTAAAGGGAGTTGAAAACCTAATAGTTATGGTGGACAGGAATGCAGTTGTAGGGGAAGGGGTACAAGAAAAGGTTACAGAAGAATATTGGCTTGGGATAAGGAATGAGAGAGGAGAAAGGCTAGTTGAGTTCTGTAATAAATTTAAGCTAGTAATAGCGAATAATCTGTTCAAGAATCAGAAGAGGAGGAGGTATACTTGGTGAAGGCCGGATGATACGGCAAAATTTTAGTTAGACCACATAATGATCAGACTGAGAGTCCGAAATCAAGTAGTGGATTGTATGGTGTACCCAGGAGGAGATATAGACTCATATCACAATGTGGTAGTGATGAAGACTAGGCTGAAGTTTAAGAGATTAGTTAGGAAAAATCAATTCTTAAAGAAGTGATATACGGAAGTACTAAGGAGTGACCAGATGGGCTTGAAGTTCTCTAAAGCTACAGATAGAGCAATAAGGAATAGCTCACTCGGCAGCACCGTTGAAGAGAAATGGGCATCTCTAAAAAAGGCAGTCACTGAAGTTGGAAAGAAAAACGTAGGTACAAAGAAGGTAACTGCGAAGAAACTATGGGTAACAGAAGAAATACCTCAGCTGGTCGACGAAAGAAGGAAGTACAAAAATTTTAAGGAAAATTCAGGAATACAGAAATACAAGTGGCTGAGTAATGAATAAATAGGAAGTGCATTGAAGCTAAGGCGAAATTGCTGCATGAAAATGCGAAGAAAAGGAAAAATGAAATAATTGTCGGAAAGACTGAACAGCATATAGGAAAGTCAAAACAAACTACGGTGCAATTAAAAGCAAACGTGGTAACATTAAGAATGCAACGAGAATGCAAAGGAGAGATGGGATAGGTGAAAATAGTACATTGAAGTCCTCTATGAGGGCGAAGATTTGTCTAGCGTGATAGAAGAAGAAACAGGAGTCGATTTAGAAGAGTTAGAGAATCCAGTATTAGAATCAGAATTTAAGAGGAAAATGTAGAAGGGATAGATAACATTTCATCAGAATTTCTAAAATCGTTGGGGGAAGTGGCAACAAAACGACTATTCACATTGGTGTGCAGAACATATAAGTCCACAATTCCGAAGACTGCAAGAGCTGAAAAGTGCGAGAATTATCGCACAATTAGCTTAATAGCTCATGCATCAAAGTTGCTGACAAGAATAATGTACAGAAGAACGGAAAAGAAAATTAGGCTGTGTTGGATGACGATCAGTTTGGCTTTAGGAAAGGTAAAGACACCAGAGAGGCAATTCTGACGTTGCAGTTGACAATGGAAGCAAGACTGAAGAAAAATCAAGACACGATTTGTGGACCTGGAAAAAGCGTTCGAAAATGTAAAATGGGGCAAGATGTTCGAGATTCTGAGATTAATATGGGTAAGTTACATGGAGAGACGGGTAAAATATAATATGTACAAGAGCCAAGAGGGAATAATAAGAGTGAACGACCAAGAACGAAGTGCTCGGATTAAAAGGGGTGTAAGGCAGGGACGTAGTTTTTCGCCTCTTGTGTTCAGTCTATACATCGAAGAAGCAATGATGGAAATAGAAGAACGGTTCAGGAGTGGAACTGAAATTAAAGGTGAAAGGATATCAATCGTACGACTCACTGATGACATAGCTATCCTGAGTGAAAGCGAAGACGAATTACATGATCTGCTGATTTAAATGAATAGTCTAATGAGTTCATAATATGGAATGAGAATAAATCGAAGTAAGACGAAAGCAATGACAAGTAGCAGAAATGAGTATAGCGAAAAACTTAACATCAAGATTGGTGGTCACGAAGTAGGTGAAGCTAAGGAATTCTGCTATCTAGACAGCAAAATAACCAATGACGGACTGAGCAAGGAGGACACCAGAAACAGACTAGCACTGCCAAAAAGGGAATTCCTGGCCAAGGTAAGTCTATCTGTGTCATACATAAGCCTTAATTTCGGGAAGAGATTTCTGAGAATGTACATTTGGTGCACAGCATTGTATAGTAGTGAAACATGGACTGTGGGAAGAGCGGAATAGAGGAGAATCAAAGCATTTGAGACGTCGTGCTACTCGCGAATGTTGAAAATTAGGTGGACTGATAAGGTAAGGAATCAGGAGGTTCTGCGCAGAATCGGAGAGGAAAGGAATTTGTGGAAAACACTGACAATGAGAAGGGCAGGATGATGGGACATATGTTAAGACATTCGTGCGTTAGCGTTCTCGCTTCCCGCGCCCGGGTTCTCGGGTTCGATTCCCGGCGGGGTCAGGGATTTTCTCTGCCTCGTGATGACTGGGTGTTGTGTGATGTCCTTAGGTTAGTTAGGTTTAAGTAGTTCTAAGTTCTAGGGGACTGATGACCATAGATGTTAAGTCCCATAGTGCTCAGAGCCATTTTTTTTAAGACATCAGGAAATTACTTCCATGCTACTAGATTGAGCTGTAGAGAGCAGAAACTGTAGAGGAAGACAGAGATAGACAGAGATTGGAATACACCCAGCAAATAATTGAGGACATAGGTTGCAAGTGCTACACTGAAATGAAGAGGTCGACACAGGACAGGAATTCGTGGCGGATCGCATCAATCCAGCCAGAAGACTGATGAATCAAAAAAAGAAAAAAGAAAGTTTCAGCATTGGAATATGCCTTAGTACTGGCAACCATTCTGTAGCCGTTGATATGATAACACCAGCAATCATTTTCGTCATCTTATTTAGTTGGACATTTAACAGTTGTGCATATGGACTGCTTAGTCAAACTGGGCATAATATTTAGTGGTTGGGAAGACAAGAACCATGACAGAATAACGTATGGTGGATGCCGATGCTCCCTAAGTTGTGCCACTTAGCTTTTCAAATATGTTGTTTCTTGTTTTCTCTTTTCCGCTGTTTTTGGTAGATGCTGTCTGAAAAACAGAGTTCTGTCAAGGGTTACCCCCTGGTACAGTGGTGTATTATTGTGAGTGATCGTAAATAAATATTCCAACCAAAAGCCACCAAAACGAAAATTTCCTGTTTCCACCCAAAAAATTCACTCCTCACATAACGGGTAGTAAGTGACTATGCTTGCCTTTCATTCGGAACCAAGGTCCATCATGAACATTAGTACGAGATGTGACCCCTATAGGCACAAATACACTCTTATATTCGTTGTTTCATGAAAGAAAACACACTCCAAATGCCATCTCGAGCAGTTTCGTGCCGTACTTTGAAAACATGCTGTGTAAAGTCATGAAAATAGGTGATAGGCTGAAAGGGTACAGTACCGCCCGACATTGAAAATAGGTACAACATACTTCATTATTTTTGTCAGAACAACACATTTTTTTGTAAAATAACTCAATTTCAGTTAATACAGCGAAGCCCGATACCAGTGTAGGAAAGAATGACAATTTATTTATTTAACTGATCACATGTGGACTCCCACAAAATAAATCCCTACATCCAGTTTGGTGAGATCTGTGAAATGAATGAATGTATGGTCATCTGCTAACCGCAGATAGTGAATGTGAATATATGATCATCTTTGAGACGATCCTTTGACGACTTTGGTGGGACCAAAGAGATGAAATTTACCTGAGCTTTGAGCGCCTGAAATGTGGCTGACCAATACGGTAGCAAGGTGCTCCCCCACTTCGGCAGAGGTGCGAGAGAACCTGAAGAACGGCCATGTTTCAGCACTCTGCCGCTGGATCTTGTGCTGTTAAGACCTGTCTTAGTTGTGCTCCGTAAAGACAAAAGAGTGGAGTCATGGTATGCATGTGGAATATTTAAGAGTAGTTTGAAATAATAATTTCTCTATTTCAGGAACTTTTGTGGGGAGAATTAAATGTCAGGCAGGTAATATTAATGGGATCATAGTAATCTTCGGAAGTGACCAACGGTCACAATGAAACCACGTGTAGCAATATGTTGAAATACTTCCGTGTGCTTAAGTTAAGCTGAATTACTAGCGTGTGTACTATAAGTTGAAATATTTAAGAAATAGCGTGTGCAGGATTTGAAATTAGAGGCGAGTACTTCCACGTGGTGGGTACTGTGTGGGTCTCAATCTGTGTATGAGACAAAGGATAAAGAGGAGTACTCGTCCATGGTATCAGTTGAGGACTCGTGTGTGTGATGAATATGTTCTTAATATTACTTTGCGAGATATGTTTCCGTGTGACGCTTGATTCAAACTATAATACTCTGAGAGAGAAACAAGGTGAGTCAGCCGTCTATCCAGCAACGCCACTTGGCTTGCATTGCACACGAAGATGTGCATATATCTCCAGAGTTCATAGTAGGAAAGTAGAATTATGAAGTGGGGCAGTGTCATGTGAAACTGGGATAAATAGCAATTGAAGTGGGAAAGCTGAAAGTGATAATGTTGTGACTAATCCCTGTGTTGTATTTCATGTTGTAGTGTGGTGTATGTCATGTAATTTAAATATGTGTGGTTTGCATGGGAGAGTAGCAAGGTAGTTTCAGAGGTAGTGGGTTATGCGTGCTCCTTTTGTACTGCTCGGTCTGGAGGAAAGTTTCGTGATGATCATTGTGAGAGTCGAAGTGTGAGAAATAATAAAAGATCCACCATCCTATCCAGAAAGTGCACTGTAGCGTTAAATAATTACGAGACCATAAGATAGAGAATCACCAATGTAAAGCCATGCCCACTGGGCGGAATTTCTCATGTGTTATTGTTGTAGGTTATAGAATTTGTGTGTTTAGGTTATAGAATTTATCGGAATAAATAAGATGGTGAAAAGAAAAAGATTGGTGGCCTTTTCCTTGGAAATGTATGTTGTCATGAAATCCAGAATTTATAATGTGTGGGCCACTCATATTCAGTGCGATGGCCACATGTTGAGAAAAGCCGTTAAATAATAAAAAAAAATGTGGTATTGCCAGTGCGTAGTGAACACTCAGAGTTCTGTAAATTACTGATAGTCAGATGTGCGTTTCCGTTGCGTATTATTTTTACAGGAGGATAATTTGTAACTTAATTGTGAGTACGAGAGTTCATGTTACTCGATAAATAAGAATGAATCCACTCGCTTGGCAGACCACTCATCTTGCAGGCCTGACTGCTTGATGCCACAGTATGAGCAAGGCATGTGGGTGCGTCTCATAATTTCGACCCTGCCAGGATTTTGCTGTTAGGGTTTGCTATTAAGATTTTTTTTGATGGAATATATTGTGATAGCGCTAAGGAGTAAAATTTTTTTTTTGTTTGCAATTTCTTTCTGGATTGGTGAGGATCCTCAATTTTTTTATGTAATCGGTTGCTGCGTAGTCCAAGGCTGGAAGATCGTTGTATAATTTTTTTTTTTTTTGCGTAATGTCCGAAGTAACTAGGTCACAGTCGAAAAGTGTAGTCACCATGGAGAATAGTGATTCTGGGGTGAACGTAGCAGTGCAGCAGGAAGTAGGTGTCGACCTTGGGTTAATGAGCGTGAACGGCAAACACTCGGAAGGGGATGAATTGTTCAGCGGACCGCGGCTAGTTGATCCTTTAAGCGGCGTGCTTTGTCCCGACGACGCGGGCGAGCCGGGACTACGTCAGGTATGCAGTGAAAGTGCAGCTACCCTTAGCGAAGTTACGGTTTCTCAGGCGAACGAGGTGAGCGCGTCGAAAGTAGCAAATGACAATGTGCTACTGGAGTTTTTACAGAGGATGGATAGAGAAAATAATGAAAGATTGGAAGCGAAGGATAGTGATAATAAGGAAAGAATGGAAGCGATGGATAAAGATAGTAAGGAAAGATTGGAACCGATGGATAAAGATAATAAGGAAAGAGATAGGAAGACTAAGGAAAGATTGGAAGCGATGGATAAAGATAGTAAGGAAAGATTGGAGGCAATGGATAAGGGAAATAAAGGGGCAATGAGGAAGCTACACACAGTTATCGATGAGCGTCTGTCCACAGTTAATAATCGGTTAGATGAGGGAGAAAAAAATCTGGATGCGTTGAAGCAAGTATGTGATGCCATGAAAGAAAAAGCCAATAATTTGGAGGTACGAATGAGTGAAATAGAGAGTGATATTACAGAACGTAGGGACATGTTGCCGGATGAGAGAATCAAAGAGATAGTGGAGGACTTACTTGCAGATAAACAAGGGGCATTAGAAAGCGTGGAAGCTCAAGTCACCCGGCAGGAAGTGGCGCTAAATAAACACAGGGATGAAGTTGCGGAGGTAGTGGTTAGAATGAATACGATTAGCGCAGATGTAGAAAAGATCAGTAGAAGAGGCGAAACAGGCTCTGACAGTACGCAGCGAGAGGTTTATGCCGACCAGGAGGAGATACAATCACTATTACAGTTTAAAGAGGCACAATTAGAAACAAATAGGAAACATAGGGAAGAACTAGTACAGTTGCAATTAGCGTGCAGAAGCGAAGGTGAAACACCACCAGGTAGACTGCAGAGGGAGTGTGAGATAAATTTAAAAAACGAAAATAGGCAGAAAGAGGAAGACGAACTCAGAGAGTTAGAAGAACGGTTGTGTCGGATAAAACAGGTGGCAAACCCAACTGGGTATAGTCCAAGGTCGGAAAACATAAATGCGGAAGAAGAATGTAGGAGGCACTTCGTGTCGGTACAAACGTACACTTGTTTTCCAGATCCTGATAATTACCAACATCCATGCCTGTGGCTGTCTCAATTTCAAGATTCATTACCTTCATCGTGGGGACCGCCCCTTGAATGAAGTTTGTGTGTAACCATTTGAGGGACGAAGCTAGAGCGAAAATGCAGGAAGTTATTAAAGACTGTAGTAGCTACAAGATATTTTGTGACAAGTTTTTAAATGAATTCTGGTCGAAAAGTAAGCAGGACCAGGTTAAGCAAAGCATATTGATGATGCCAAATTGTAACGAAGGTGGTATAAGAGATCCAGTGTCGTGCTATCAGGAAATGCTGAGACGAAATAGGTATTTGGATGTGCCATACGAAACTGGGGAGCTCATTAGGATCTGTATAACGAAGTTGCCAGTGAAATTGCGCAGAGATATAACGATAGCAGGCAGAGGCGTAGACGATTCTGCGTCATTTCTGCACTTATTACGAGAATATCGTGAACGGAGACACGACTCATAGGTCAGACAGTGTCGGGGATAGGAACGGCAGAAACTATCAGAATGACAGGAGAGCATGGAATCCTGGCATTTCATTCTTGTCATAATGGATTGATGGATAGGAGAAACTAATCCAACATATCAGCCCTTAGCATCTTGCCTTAAAACACATGCCGCTAGCACTGAGAATTGTCTAGGTAGGAGACATACTCTACTGATATGTAGGAATACAAATACCTTACTTCTGATCAGAGAATAAAACACCAGTAATGGCATCTGTTAGGCTGGTCTCTCAGAGCAAAATTTGCAAATTTTTATTTCGAACAGTAAAGTAAAAGGACTGTTTCCTCAAAGAAACCAGTTGCTAAAATATTATGTAATAATGCCAATGAGTCCAGTTTAATTAGTGCGATTTGACTATTGCAGGTACTTAACACGTAATGTAAAAAGTCTACATTGTGATCAGTATGGAATAGGGTACGTTTATACTGCTGTTACAGGTAACATCAGTAATGTGATCGAAGTTTTAAATTAGATGCCATCTGATCTATAGTATGTGATTCTCGTGGTGACAGTTATAATGAAGTGCTGTGTATGGTTGTTCGGAATCCGGTGTTAGGGAAAGAGGCCACCAGCACCTAAGTTTCTAACACTTGGGCTGCCCATTTCTCCCAGCTTGTATATTCTCTGCACACATTTAATTTTCATGTAAGCTCAGATTCCTAACTAGCAAATTCTTTACTGTGTATAGTAGACCATTCAGAGTGAGGCGGATTGTCCAGGAAAATGCTGTACTGATTGAGACGATCAAGGGAAAACAATCTCGTGGGCTTCATCACATTTCTAACATCAAATTATGGAAAAGTTAAGAATAGATCGAAAGTAGGCAATTTATGGTAGATAGTCAGTGTATTTATTTGTGGTATGTAACGTTGTGCAGGGTCAAATCGAACATAAGAATTTTCAGGCGGGATGTCAGGAAGTATGACGGAGTAGACTGGTCGAATGAGTCATGAACCGGAGTCGACAGAGTGGTGTATGTACGTATTTTTTGTCATATGAATAAGGATCAAGCAGAAACGACGTGATGATTAATGAGTGGATAAAGATGGTAGATAGAGAGAGAAGCGACGTGATAAATAATAGGGGATAAAGGTGATATTTAAGGAGAGAAGCGACGTGAAGCAGTGTGATTAATAAAGAGAGATTCGACGTGATGAAACAGTGGTAAATAAAGGTGAGTAGAATTAATAATGTGGAGATGTCTTAGATGTATGTTACAGAGAGGCCTGTGTATGCTGCAATAGAGATTGATGCCAATGGCGAAAGAAGACCAGGAAATGGTGAAGTAGTGGACGGACGGAGAGCCGAAATACGAATGACGAGATGAGGACAACTGCACAGCGTGAAAGGACATAAAGGGAGTATGAGATCCAGATGGTGAACGTTGTGGAATACTGTCGTAAAATGTAATATAAGTGTAAATCTAATTCTTACCATAACAATTGCAATTTGGCAAAAATAATATTTTTTGTTGTTGTTGAAGCCTGGTACCAGTATAACTAATCAAAACGATACCAAGAATGTGTACAGTTATTTTGCAGGATGAATAATTTGTGTATTTTTTGTTCTTAGATGAAATGTCGCAATTCTAAGTTGATACTTAGCAGGATGAATAATCGGTAAAGTGAATGCAGAGGTAAGCCGATGGAGAGAGGTGCCAGAGTGAAAGGACGAATTACGAAGTAGGGGAGTGTCGTGTGTAACTGGGACAAATAGTAATTGAAGTGGGAAAGCTGAAAGTGATAATGTTGTGACTAATCCCTGTGTTGTATTTCATGTTGTAGTGTGGTGTATGTCATGTAATTTAAGTATGTGTGGTTTGCATGGGAGAGTAGCAAGGTAGTTTCAGAGGTAGTGGGTTATGCGTGCTCCTTTTGTACTGCTCGGTCTGGAGGAAAGTTTCGTGATGATCATTGTGAGAGTCGAAGTGTGAGAAATAATAAAAGATCCACCATCCTATCCAGAAAGTGCACTGTAGCGTTAAATAATTACGAGACCATAAGATAGAGAATCACCAATGTAAAGCCATGCCCACTGGGCGGAATTTCTCATGTGTTATTGTTGTAGGTTATAGAATTTGTGTGTTTAGGTTATAGAATTTATCGGAATACATAAGATGGTGAAAAGAAAAAGATTGGTGGCCTTTTCCTTGGAATTGTATGTTGTCATGAAATCCAGAATTTATAATGTGTGGGCCACTCATATTCAGTGCGATGGCCACGTGTTGATAAAAGCCGTTAAATACACTCCTGGAAATGGAAAAAAGAACACATTGACACCGGTGTGTCAGACCCACCATACTTGCTCCGGACACTGCGAGAGGGCTGCACAAGCAATGATCACACGCACGGCACAGCGGACACACCAGGAACCGCGGTGTTGGCCGTCGAATGGCGCTAGCTGCGCAGCATTTGTGCACCGCCGCCGTCAGTGTCAGCCAGTTTGCCGTGGCATACGGAGCTCCATCGCAGTCTTTAACACCGGTAGCATGCCGCGACAGCGTGGACGTGAACCGTATGTGCAGTTGACGGACTTTGAGCGAGGGCGTATAGTGGGCATGCGGGAGGCCGGGTGGACGTACCGCCGAATTGCTCAACACGTGGGGCGTGAGGTCTCCACAGTACATCGATGTTGTCGCCAGTGGTCGGCGGAAGGTGCACGTGCCCGTCGACCTGGGACCGGACCGCAGCGACGCACGGATGCACGCCAAGACCGTAGGATCCTACGCACTGCCGTAGGGGACCGCACCGCCACTTCCCAGCAAATTAGGGACACTGTTGCTCCTGGGGTATCGGCGAGGACCATTCGCAACCGTCTCCATGAAGCTGGCTACGGTCCCGCACACCGTTAGGCCGTCTGCCGCTCACGCCCCAACATCGTGCAGCCCGCCCCCAGTGGTGTCGCGACAGGCGTGAATGGAGGGACGAATGGAGACGTGTCGTCTTCAGCGATGAGAGTCGCTTCTGCCTTGGTGCCAATGATGGTCGTATGCGTGTTTGGCGCCGTGCAGGTGAGCGCCACAATCAGGACTGCATAGGACCGAGGCACACAGGGCCAACACCCGGCATCATGGTGTGGGGAGCGATCTCCTACACTGGCCGTACACCACTGGTGATCGTCGAGGGGACACTGAATAGTGCACGGTACATCCAAACCGTCATCGAACCCATCGTTCTACCATTCCTAGACCGGCAAGGGAACTTGCTGTTCCAACAGGACAATGCACGTCCGCATGTATCACGTGCCACCCAACGTGCTCTAGAAGGTGTAAGTCAACTACCCTGGCCAGCATGATCTCCGGATCTGTCCCCCATTGAGCATGTTTGGGACTGGATGAAGCGTCGTCTCACGCGGTCTGCACGTCCAGCACGAACGCTGGTCCAACTGAGGCGCCAGGTGGAAATGGCATGGCAAGCCGTTCCACAGGACTACATCCAGCATCTCTACGATCGTCTCCATGGGAGAATAGCAGCCTGCATTGCTGCGAAAGGTGGATATACACTGTACTAGTGCCGACATTGTGCATGCTCTGTTGCCTGTGTCTATGTGCCTGTGGTTCTGTCAGTGTGATCATGTGATGTATCTGACCCCAGGAATGTGTCAATAAAGTTTCCCCTTCCTGGGACAATGAATTCACGGTGTTCTTATTTCAATTTCCAGGAGTGTAATAAAAAAAAATGTGGTATTGCCAGTGCGTAGTGAACACTCAGAGTTCCGTAAATTACTGATAGTCAGATGTGCGTTTCCGTTGCGTATTATTTTTACAGGAGGATAATTTGTAACTTAATTGTGAGTACGAGAGTTCACGTTACTCGATAAATAAGAATGAATCCACTCGCTTGGCAGACCACTCATCTTGCAGGCCTGACTGCTTGATGCCACAGTATGAGCAAGGCATGTGTGTGCCTCTCAAGGCGACTGATTGACGGTATACATCTTTACATTTCATTTCCACGCGGGGTAGCCGCGCGGTTTAAGGCGACTTGCCACGATTCTCGATGCTCCCTCTGTCTGAGGTTCGAGTCATACCTTGGGCATGCGTGTGTGTGTTGTCCATAGCGTAAGTTACTTTAAGTAGATACCGATGACCTGAGCAGTTTGGTCCCATAGGAACTTACCACAGTTTTCCCAAAAATTTCTCCCATTTCATTCTAGTTATGCTTATGGGTGACAAATCAGTCTACTAGACGTTTGTAGAGTGAAATACAGTGTGGAGTCGTTCATTATCCTGCATTAAAGTGCCATCTGGTACTCAGGTCATGAGAGATGTGACAAGAACGATAAGGTTCATACCACCTACTGGCGAGCATTCAGCTTCCTTTCAACAACTACCAAATTAATCGTGTTATCATATCTAACAGTTCCCCACAACATGATTCCAAGGATTCGAGGGATTTGGGTCTCGAGAATCGGTTTTCCTTGTTACCTTTCACGAAGTCGTCTACGGACACGCTGGAGTCGATATGACCGCTACCGCTACAAACGGCAGCAAGACTCGTTGGTGAACACCACAGAATGAAACTCGATGTTCCAGTTGACTTTAGTTCAAAAATGGTTCAAATGGTCCTGAGCACTATGGGACTCAACTTCTGAGGTCATCAGTCCCCTAGTACTAGGGACCACTTAAACCTAACTAACCTAAGGACATCACACACATCCATGCCCGAGGCAGGATTCGAACCTGCGACCGTAGCGTTCTCGCGGTTCCAGACTGTAGCGCCTAGATCCGCACGGCCACTCCGGCCGGCAAATTTGGTTCCTCACCATGGAAGTCTGTTGTCTATACCATGTTGTGAACTGTAAAAGACGATCTCGTCCCAGCCATCCGGTAATCTGTGCACTACGGGTCATGGTGACACTCTGCCTGTTGTAACATCTCCTCGCATTTAAGCTGATGTCATCCGTCCATTCGTCAGTGGAAGTCGAATAATCCTACGACCTCCTTGTGGTGGAGTTATTCTGGAAATACCAGTGCCAGCTCTTCATGTCACATGGTTTTCACTAGGCGGATTCATTTAACTGAGCTGTTCGCCTGACTGTAAGTGAAGTACTTCCTCTACTTGCCACGGCCGTAGGATGGAGAGAGTGGCGAGCCCATGATCCCGCCCGCCTTTTACCGCCGGGGAACGTCCCCAGTACTACTTTGCTTGCGCGCTGTGTGGATCTGGAGCGGTGCTGGAGGCATAGGAATGAAGAAAATTCCCCGCCCCTATCCGCGAGTGTACCTAGGATCTCCAGGGGCAGAGTCCAATGTACTACTTGCTGGAACCCTCCCCAACCCGACAGTAATTGTGATAACTGAATTGTCCTTTTTAATTCTTCGACTATCGCTGAAAGCGGGAGAACGCACTGATCAGTGTCAATGGAGGCTCCCGCAACGTCGCTGTTTGCTGGTAGTATCTCAGTGTATTTATCCACCTTTTGAACGCAGCTGCATGTAAGAAATGCGTAAGAGGGACAAAAAGGTCACACTATTTCACGGCTGTCAATCAGCTCGTATGTTCGTATACCAGATATGATTATTTTGGAGTTCTCAAGCTTCCGTGTTATTTTGAACAAATAGTTTTGCAACAGCGTACAAAAAAATGTAGCGAGAATGAACAGTCCTCTTCAAAAAAAGTAAAAATTAAATAGCGCAACGTGTGAGCATCTTTCACAGAGCGATATGACTCATCGTAACTTAACAAACCCCTTGCGTGGCACTGGTAACTTTCCAGGTAGCTCCGCTAGTCAGTGCTGCATATTTAACAGAGGAAAGGAAACAGCCGAACACGGGCCAGGGTCCGCGTAACAGTCACGCGTCCGCGAACGCGTCTGATGTCCTAAAATTATGGAGGCGATTCGGTCGGTGTCTCTCACGTGCGCGATCGCACGTGCCGGCTGACCGCCGCTGTCCCCGGCTGCAACCCGGGCTGCATGCCGCGTCTCACCTGCCCGTTGTATCTTTTTTACATATGCTTACGTACTTGGAAATTACCATCCACCGAAAGGACTACTGTTTTGAATTTCACAGCGTATTCGGACGCCAGGCAATGTTTGCCAGTCTCTCGTAGCGAATTTTCAACTCAGGTATTCATCATGAATTCGATTTGGAGGTGGGTCGGCCTTTCAAGTTGTTGGAGGCAAAGAGCGTTGTTCGGACTGTACATTGTTTCCAGCACGTCGCCCCCCAGGTCACGAATGCATTCGGATCTCACTGCTGCAGGAATAGGCGCGACATACATAACGAATTTTTTCCTTTCTCAGGTGGCAGCTAACCTATGTTTTACTTATTGAGATGTCTGTAAAACTCACGGGAACCTTCTCATCAACTTAAAACATAAAGTTAAAATCTTCTGGGTTGTTAGGTAACGTCATATTTCCTTCTAAACAACCCACAAGATTTTAACTTTAGTGACAACGGCCATGAAAGCCTGCAGATTTCAAAACTGTTTGACTTTCCTTAGTTATCAGGTACAGATTTTATAGCATTTACTCTTTTACTGTCACTTCTGTAATATACACTAATAATGAACCTGTAAAATTGTCGTGTCTGTCTGTTTGAACACGCTTCTCCAAAACTACTAGACAAATTTTCATGGATTTTCGCAAATAAATTGAGCATAACTTGGGACACCGTAGAGACTTAATTTCATTAAAACCGGATCACGGAAAAAAGTTACAGTGATTTAAAGTTTTCTGTAAATTTGCCTGTCTGAACACACTAATCTCTTTATGGGGCTTTCAAAGGTATTTACATTTACATCTACATGGATACTCTGCAAATCACACTTAAGTGTCTGGCCGGCGGTTCATCAAACCACCTTCACAATTCTCTATTATTCCAATTATGTATAGCGCTCGGAAAGAATGAACACTATATCTTTCCGTACGAGCTCTGAAAATGTTCAAATGTGTGTGAAATCTTATGGAACTTAACTGCTAAGGTCATCAGTCCCTAAACTTACACACTACTTAACTTAAATTATCCTAAGGAGAAACACACACCCATGCCCGAGGGAGGACTCGAACCTCCGCCGGGATCAGCCGCACAGTCCATGACTGCAGCGCCTATGACCGCTCAGCTAATCCCGCGCGGCGTACGAGGTCTGATTTCCCTTATTTTATCGTGGTGATCGTTCCTCCCTATGTAGGTCGGTGTTAACAAAATATTTTCACATTCGGAGGAGAAAGTTGGTGATTGGAATTTCGTGAGAAGATTCCGTCTCAACGAAAAACGCCTTTCTTTTAATGATGTCCAGCCCAAATCCTGTATCATTTCTGTGACAATCTCTCTCATATATGCGATAATACAAAACGTGCTGCCTTTCTTTGAACTTTTTCGATGTACTCCGTCAGTCCTATCTGGTAAGGATCGCACACCGCACAGCAGTATTCTAAAAGAGGACGGACAAGCGTAGTGTAGGCAGTCTCCTTAGAAGATGTGTTACAGTTTATAAGTGTCCTGCTAATAAAACGCAGTCTTTGGTTAGCCTTCCCCACGACATTTTCTATGTGTTCCTTCCAATTTAAGTTGTTCGTAATTGTAATACCTAAGTATTCAGTTGAATTTATGGCTTTTAGATTAGACTGATATATCGTGTAACCGAAGTTTAACGAGTTCCTTTTATCACTTATGTTGATGACCTCACACTTTTCGTTATTTATGGGCAACTTCCACTTTTCGCACCATTCAGATATCTTTTCTAAATCGTTTTTCAGTTTGTTTTGATCTTCTGATGACTTTATTAGTCGATAAACGACAGCGTCATCTGCAAACAACCGAAGACGGCTGCTCAGATTGTCTCCCAGATCATTTATACAGATAAGGAACAGCAAAGGGCCTTTAACACTTCCTTGAGGAACGCCAGAAGTCACTTGTGTTTTACTCGATGACTTTCCGTCAGTTACTACGAACTGTGACCTCTCTGATAGGAAATCACAAATCCAGTCAAATAACTGAGACGACATTCCATAAGCACGCAATTTCACTACGAGCGGCTTGTGTGGTACAGTGGCAAAAGCCTTCCGGAAATCCAGAAATACGGAATCGATCTGAAATCCCTCGTAAATAGCACTCAACACTTCATGTGAATAAAGACCTAGTTGTGTTTCAGAGGAACGATGTTTTCTAAACCTGTGTTGACTGTGAGTCAATAGACAGTTTGCTTCAAGGTAATTCATAATGTTCGAACATAATATATGTTCCAAAATCCTGCTGCATATCGACGTTAACGATATGGGCCTGTAATATGGTGGATTACTCCTACTAGCTTTCTTGAATGTTGGTGTGACCTGTGCAACTTTCCAGTCTTTGGGTACGGATCTTTCGTCGAGCGAACGGTTGTATATGATTGTTAAGATTGCAGCTAATGCATCAGCATACTCCGAAATGAACGTAATTGGTATACAGTCTGGACCAGAAGACTTGCTTGTATTAAGTGATTTAAGTTGCTTCACTACTCAGAAGATATTTACTTCTACGAGGGCAGTTCAATAAGTAATGCAACACATTTTTTTTCTGAAACAGGGGTTGTTTTATTCAGCATTGAAATACACCAGGTTATTCCCCAATCTTTTAGCTACACAACACTATTTTTCAACGTAATCTCCATTCAATGCTACGGCCTTACGCCACCTTGAAATGAGGGCCTGTATGCCTGCACGGTACCATTCCACTGGTCGATGTAGGAGCCAACGTCGTACTGCATCAATAACTTCTTCATCATCCGCGTAGTGCCTCCCACGGATTGCGTCCTTCATTGGGCCAAACATATGGAAATCCGACGGTGTGAGATCGGGGCTGTAGGGTGCATGAGGAAGAACAGTCCACTGAAGTTTTGTGAGTTCCTCTCGGGTGCGAAGACTTGTGTGAGGTCTTGCGTTGTCATGAAGAAGGAGAAGTTCGTTCAGATTTTTGTGCCTACGAACACGCTGAAGTCGTTTCTTCAATTTCTGAAGAGTAGCACAATACACTTCAGAGTTGATCGTTTGACCATGGGGAAGGACATCGAACAGAATAACCCCTTCAGCGTCCCAGAAGACAGTAACCATGACTTTACTGGCTGAGGGTATGGCTGTAAACTTTTTCTTGGTAGGGGAGTGGGTGTGGCGCCACTCCATTGATTGCCGTTTTGTTTCAGGTTCGAAGTGATGAACCCATGTTTCATCGCCTGTAACAATCTTTGACAAGAAATTGTCACCCTCAGCCACATGACGAGCAAGCAATTCCGCACAGATGGTTCTCCTATGCTCTTTATGGTGTTCGGTTAGACAACGAGGGACCCAGCGGGAACAAACCTTTGAATATCCCAACTGGTGAACAATTCTGACAGCACTACCAACAGAGATGTCAAGTTGAGCACTGAGTTGTTTGATGGTGATCCGTCGATCATCTCGAACGAGTGTGTTCGCACGCTCCGCCATTGCAGGAGTCACAGCCGTGCACGGCTGGCCCACACGCGGGAGATCAGACAGTCTTGCTTGACCTTGCGGCGATGATGACACACGCTTTGCCCAACGACTCACCATGCTTTTGTCCACTGCCAGATCACCGTAGACAATTCTGCAAGCGCCTATGAATATCTGAGATGCCCTGGTTTTCCGCCAAAAGAAACTCGATCACTGCCCGTTGTTTGCAACGCACATCCGTTACAGACGCCATTTTAACAGCTCCGTACAGCGCTGCCACCTGTCGGAAGTCATTGAAACTATACGAGACGATGCGGGAATGTTTGAAAATATTCCACAAGAAATTTTCGGTTTTTTCAACCAAAATTGGCCGAGAAAAAAAAAGTGTTGCATTACTTATTGAACTGCCCTCGTACGTTACTTATGTAGGCAGCTGTTCTTGATTCGAATACTGGAATATTTACTTCGTTTTCTTTTGTGAAGGCATTTCGGAAGGCTGTGTTTAGTAACTCTGCTTTGGCAGCACTGTCTTCGATAGTATCTCCATTGATGTCGCGCAGAGAAGGCATTGATTGTTTCTTGCCGCTAACATACTTCACATACGACCAGAATCTCTTTGGATTTTCTGCCAGGTTTCGAGACAAAGTTTCGTTTTGGAAACTGTTATAAGCATATCGCATTGAATTTCGAGCTTCCGTAAAAGATCGCCAACCTTGGTGATTTTGCGTCTGTTTAAATTTGGCATGCTACTTTCGTTGTTTCTCCAACAGCGTTCTAACCCGTTTTGTGTACCAAGGAGGATCAGCTCCGTCATTTGTTAATTTATTTGGTATAAATCTCTCAATTTCTGCCAATACTATTTCTTTGAATTTAAGCCACATCTGGTCTACACTTATATTATTAATTTGGAATGAGTGGAGATTGTCTCTCAGGAAGGCGTGAAATGAGTTTGTATCTGCTTTTTTGAATAGGTATATTTTTCACTTATTTTTAGAGGATTTAGGGATTACAATATTCAGTCTCGCTATGAGAACCCTGTGTTCACTAATTCCTGAATCGGTTTTGATGCTCGTTATTAACTCAGGATTATTTTTTGCTAAGAGGTCAAGTGTGTTTACACAACCGTTGACTATTCGCGTGGGCTCATGAACTAACTGCTGGAAATAATTTTCAGAGAATGCGTTTAGCCCATTTTCAGATGATATTTTATGCGTACCTCCGGAATTAAACATGAATTTTCGCCAACATATCGAGGGTAAATTATTTGGGTGTAGACATGGAGCACTGAATAAGACTTATTTCATCAAAAGCAGACCACGGAAAAAAAGATATCGTAATCGAAAATTTTACCTATACTAATACTGAGAGTGCGAAAGTAATTCTATCTGTTAGGTTTTCACGGTTAACGCACAGAACAGATTTCGATGAAATTTGGTATGAAGATAGCTTCAACCCTGAAGAAGAACAAAGGCTACTTTATAAATAGTGTAGTACAGAGTTTGAAGACTATTACGTGAATTAGAGAAAAGTATTTACTCTTAAAAAAAGCTATTTATGCCTTGACTTTTGATCTGTATCATATTTGTGGAAATGCATCTAATGAGTGATATGTTCCACGTGATACACACTGCTTATATAATCTTTAATGTGTACAATCCATACTGCCACACTATTTGTTGCGTATTGTACACGATATATAATGTATAGCTACTTCAATAGCACGTTGCATAGATGCACGCTGCTGCCCATGCTCCTCTGCACGCATTGTTCGGCAGTGACGCTGCACGTGTCAACACTTCCTGCCTTGGGACTGCTTGGGAGGAACGGGAGCGGGGCGCTCATCATGAGCTGTGCTTACTTGAACAGGCATACACATGACAGTAGCTGATGTTATTGCATGTACAGTAGCTTACTTACTCACCACCACTCATCACAATAAAACCACTGATATGCGACTTCGGCTGTGGATAAGAGCTAGTAATGAATGTCTCTGCTGTTGCATCAGCATGCATGACACTGATTTAAAGCCAGATTCATTTCGAGAGCTATTCTTCACCTTCTGTGGCTAAAATCCACTTCTGTTTTACATATGGATCCACTGCCGCTGTGAGTATCTTGAAGGAAGAATTTTCCTACATAGGGTACTTTCTTTCGAAGTAAGAACTTTATTTCAGTAATTAACTTTTAGTTAATTTCATCCCAGAACACCCCACCATCTATTCCCTCATAAAGAAAAAATCTGCCAAACTTTATGAGAGGACACAAACATCGCTCCATCACCTCATTCGAAATTTAGGCTGCGAACATCTAGACCTTCAATATAAGAGACCTAAACTAACCCTTACGCGCCACTTTAGGGACATTTAAAACACACAAACACACACACAAAACAAACATTTACTCAAAAACACGCACACAAACCAAACCACCATCTTCATGAACCCCCTAGCGCATTCCTAGAAGTCAGACGGGCACAGCCCAGAGGTACTTCAGTACAAGAGTGCAAACAGAAGGCCTGTCCTCAGGGATTTTCAAGGAACCAGGTAGTAAAAACAATATCAAAAGTTACAATAGCTTCGAGAGGAAACAATAAATAACATCAAAATTTTCACACCTCTTAGATGCAAATAAAAGAGGTGAGTCAATTTTTATGAATGTGGAATTCTTATTTTATTACTTGTTTCCTGTTGAATCTGCTGTAGCTTTTGATATTGTTTTTGTAACCAGATAGCTGGAAAATGTCAAAAGAGGCGAAAGTAGCTAACAGTTAAATCATGAAATAAAGTGATTACATCAAAATGAAAATAACTTTCCTCAAGAAAAAAAAGACCATTCCCTGAAGCGGATCATACAAAGGCGACGAGATCATCACTATGAGGAGTACACAATCACTACCTGCCACAACCACAACGACTACGATCTACACGATAATGCCGACGGCCTCCGTGACAAAATGGTTAACGAAACATTTTGGATATACGCCGGGCCATCTTGTAACTGTACTGCTGCACCTAGGACAGAACTATATGAATAGTCTATAGCACCATCAGCACCAGCAACTGTTGTAGCAGCAGTAACATCGCCAATAACAGAACCAGCAGTCGCACAATCGTCAGTAACAGCAAGTGTTTCATCAACAGCTACATCTCGGGAGCCTTCAACCAGACTTACTCTGCTGGCAAACATTCCCTCTATTCCACATCCAGCCAACAGCAAATTGATGTAAGAAGTCAGCACCAAAATAGCACTTGTCAGAATCACTGGACTGTGAAGACATGCAGACTGGAATCTCCAACAAGCCAACAACCATTAAGTCTCCCTTTTCTTTTCGCTATATATATATCGCAGTCGTCGTGGTTGTGTACCGCTCATACTGATGATGTCATCACCTTTGTATGATCCGCCCCTGGGAATAGGATTTTTTTGTTGGGGAAAGTCGTTTTCCTTTGTAGGCTGTTTTAATTTTAATGTAATCACTTTATTTCATGATTTAACTATTAGCTACTTTTGCCTCCTATAGCATTTTCCAGCTATATACATATACCATTCAAAACTACCTCAATCACCGGACAGTTCTATGCCAAATCAAAAATCCATACAATAACACAGGGCCAGAAACTTCTCCCACTATTTTTTGTAGAAAAAACCGATTCAGGACACATGGTGGGATACTACATTTGCTGATATAATAGTAAATAGTCCAGTAAATAGTAGCTGTAACCAACTTTTAACGATTTTTTTGTTTTTTACATGATGGCGCGGTTCGCCTGCTCTTGTAGTGGTTCAGTGCTGTGGCTCCAGAAGTAATTAACGCGTAAACAGCTACTTGTCACTAGACAGGTTAATAATTTGCATAACTGACTGAAACTCCTTTTAAACCAACAGTCAGCACTGAAGGGAAACTATACTACCATACCATGTCCTTCAATTCACCTGTTTTCTTACCGCAGTTATAGTCTATATTTGGTTTTATAAACTCGTAACTAAACTCTATTTCTGTGTACACAATTAAATATATATGTTTTCCAATTTTCCATGTCTTCCTTGAGAAAAGCAATTACCTGATACAGTGATGACTGTAATCCACACGTTTGAGAAGTGTGGTAGCTGTGCTCTCTGCGGCCAGTTGTTATACGAACCACACCTATTATGAGTCGCTCTATTTTTGTGATCCATTTACTTATTGACTTCGACGCAGCTATGAGAAACGGTAAAATGAGTAGCCTACAGACACTGAAATTTTATCTCGGTCTAATTATGTCCATCGTGGATCCTGCCCACAACATGGTTCCAAAGGAATAAAGCAAGGTACTATCGAACACAATCATTAGCTAATACTGAAAACTCGTAGCACAGACCGACTGTGAACCAATGACGCTTTAGTTAAACTAAAGAATTTAAGTATTTCAACGAAATTTGACTTGGGCAAAACGCGACTCTACGTACATCCTATATCCGCCCTAGCTTAGGGGCTACATCCGTATTTAGTCAAGAATCAGACGAAGAGCGTCTGTTTTCCACGGAGTTTCCCGGAAATCCTGGTGCAACGAAAGCTACCAGAGGGGTTTGCTTCCTCCACCAACCTGAGAGACAAACAAACCTCGGACCAAAAGGGATAAACCTCTCTGCCCGGATACCGGGATACTGCATTAATCTTCCTGTGTTCCCCTAGTAATGAGAAGTATACATTTCCTGCTCTCAGCAGACGATAACCAACTCCACTCCCACCACAAAATAAACCCAGAATGATACTAAAAGGCGTTCATTCACCCACATTCACGCTTACAAAAATTAAAGTGAGGTGGGAGCACGATACATGTGGATCAGGAAACAAAAAAAGGGAACATAATGCATTAAAATATTAATGCAATACCACAAAATCCGTGCATTTTACTTCGCATAGGCACAGAATTTCACTTGGTTCCGCTGTTCACTCCTCCTGGCCAGGTTAACAAGCACATCCACAATAGAATAAAATGAAGGAAGAGTCTAATGAAACGACCCTACAGAGCCGTTTCATCACAGCGAACCCCTTCCTCCCCCCACCCGACCCCCCCCCCCCAAAAAAAAAGACTGTGCGGGGAACGTAGTTGCCATGCTGCTACGTTACCTAGCAGACTTTCGTCTTAACTGAAATATTATACCGAAAACTAGTTGTCAAAATCGGCAACCAATGCTGTTAAAAATGGGGACAAAATACAAATTTTCTCAAACAGTAAAAATCATCGCAATAAAAGGTTGCCTGCGGTGTGAAATTTACTGTTGACCTCATTCGCACTGCAAAGTGACAATCCATTGTTTGCAAAGCACCACATCAAAATGATAATGCACAAAAATCATAACCACACACGACACATAGACGTAATATTACACAGTGTACAGAAAATCATAGTAAACATATTAAAGTCATTAAAACAAGGTGAGGAAATGTCACGAAAAATTAGGGTAAATAAAATCACAAGACATAAAACGCAACTAAGAAACTTTTTAACCAAGAAAAAGCGATTTCTCTCAAATTCACATTAACATCACACATTCCATGTTACAAAGAAATCCAAAATATCCCAACTACCAACTAAACGAGTTTATGTATACAAAACTTTGCATCTATACAAATAAATATGTTCAGTAGATAAGTAGAACAATAATTAAGATATTACAATTCATATATATATATATATATATATATATATATATATATATATATATATATATATATAAGTTCACAAAATTTCATCATTTGAATTTTTATTTCTTTAAAAATACTACGTCAAAATATACATGCAAAGTATTGATAAAGGTGCTCTATTTTTCTTTGATCTGGCCTTTCGAAATATAATGAACATGACAATAAAAATGCTAGAAAGCTAGAAACTGGTAACTTCACTATCACTTAGTACACTCGTTTAAGAAAAGCATCAGTCTCCAAACTGAAAATTGCACTCCACAAGAACATTACTATTTCATTTTCTACACTTCTAAACAGAATCTTCACATTTACTTACTGATGGTGGCAACCTGCCGACCAAACTCGTCGTGGTGTATCCAACTGTCCATTCTGGCGACGATCTTATTGTCCTCCGTACATAGACAAATCACTGAATCAGCGCACACTCCGCAGCAGAGTGGAAATCTCATTCTGGAAACATCCCCCAGGCTGTGGCTAAACCATGTCTCCGCAATATCCTTTCTTTCAGGAGTGCTAGTTCTGCATGGTTCGCAGGAGAGCTTCTGTAAAGTTTGGAAGGTAGGAGACGAGGTACTGGCAGAAGTAAAGCTGTGAGGTCGGGGCGTGAGTCGTGCTTGGGTAGCTCATTTGGTAGAGCACTAGCTCGCGATAGGCAAAGGTCCTGAGTTCGAGTCTCGAGTCTCGGTCGGGCACACAGTTTTAATCTGCCAGGAAGTTTCAAATCACTGAAAACTTTTCTGGTTACTGTCGTCTCAGAGAAACGTCATGAGGCAACTTGTCGACCCAGCTTCCAGTGGTGCATCCAGCTGTCCATTCCACTGCCACGATCATGTCGTCCTTCGTACTTAGTACCCAGAAACGTCATGCAAGTTTCTTCCTCGCGACCGCTGTTTTAGCGACGTGGAACAGCCCATTTAAGGAAAAATAGTCCTTAACCACTTCTTCCAGTCTTCTGATTCAGTGTTGCTCGTGGTCATGTGGATACTCTGGAGCGAGAGCGACACTAACTGGCTCTTCCTTGTGCCAGCCTCTGCAGCACAGAGCATGCCACCAGAATTGTCTAGCAGCAATTGCCCGCGAGCTATTCCACGTGACGTCGTGGCGAAATGGCAACTCAGCAGCTGAGAATGAACGTCGTGAAAGAAATGGATATATTCAACCATGGCCATAAGTCAAAATACGAGATCCTAAATGAAATGACAGAGCTGCAAAATTCACACTTATTTTCGAATTTCAGTTCAGTACTCTTAAAATAGTAAGCACATGATCTTAAGGGTGTAAAGACCCCATAAACATCTTTGTAGTTCTTAAACTAAAAAGTTTTCTATTGTCATTTGTATTAGAAAATTGTTACAGTCGCTCATTTTGCAATATCTTACGCCAACCAACATCAGTGATACGACAGCAAGACAAGCATAAGACATATCGGTCGTCGAATCGAAACTAGCCTTGTTTTGACCGCCATCTTGTTTCTTGCACTGCGGATTTGTTTTGTATTATCGTCTTATAAAGTCACTCTTGCGAAGTTTGTGAAGAATGGTGAAAAGTCCAAGAGATTCATGGAAACGGCCGCACCTCAGCACATCACATGAAGAATGCAACGCTACAAGAACAAAGTGGATGATTGTTTTATAAAAATTTTCTTGTGAACAACAGACCAATAGCCAGCCGCCGTACAGAGCGGTTCTAGGCGCTGCAGTCCGGAACCGCACGCCTGCTACGGTCGCAGGTTCGAATCCTGACTGGGGCATGGCTGTGTGTGATGTCCTTAGGTTAGTTAGATTTAAGTAGTTCTAAGTCTAGGGGACTGATGACCTCAGATGTTAAGTCTCATAGTGCTTAGAGCCCTTTGAACCATTTGAACAGACCAATGTACGAAGTGACACCGCCTCACGCTAGGTTCTCCTTCTCTCACTCGACGGAATGATCTCAACAGTCATCTACAGAACATTAATATCTCTATACAATTATGTTAAATGCTTTTGTAATTCCATTATAGGACGGTGATGAGGCATCGCCTCGAAACATGTCGCTAAATAAATAATTTAGTTGTTAACAAATTGTGTGGCTGGTAGCGGTATCTGTGAACCATTCCACAAGAATCCATTGGTTTCTTCACGCACGCCATGTCCAGCTGAAGTCACTCGTGATATTATTGCAACGATACTGATTGTTACGTTTCACCCAACGTTCCAAGGAATCTCAGGTATTTTCCTTAGGACAGAGCTCTGATGATTATGCAGGCAAGTCGAGGTGTGATGGAGCGTCTGAGTATTCGAAAACCAGAAACGTATGCTTGCAGACCTGCGAATTTCTGTCGTATGGGAAGTTTGGAGCATTCACAGCATACTGATTACACCTTCAGTAAGATGTACACCCTGCCCACGCTGCTGGTTAAACGGCTCAGTGGGTGATCAGTCCACTCGAATCCTTGCATCATTTGATCTGAGGCATAAATCGCAACACTTTTAACCACACGAGTCGCCTGCATCATTCAGTTGCCGTCCCGTTTCTGTATTGGCAGCCTATTGAAGACGTGGAGCTTTCTGTGGCGCTGTGAGCAGTGGCCTTTAGCGAGATATCCGACTTCAAATGTTTATTTTATGCAGTTTGTACCGTTAACAGCTAAAAGTGCAACGAACGTTTATTTTAAATAAGTTTATATTTTATCTGAAGTCATAAATGATCGATACCTACGTTTCGAGTATTCAGCAGCTCAGTACTCTTTGATATCATCTAAATGAATAAATTATTTGTTACAGTGTTTGTTTATGAAATATAAACTAATTGTAACTCTCTCAGGCTAACATGATATCAAAGAACAAATTGTATTTAAAGGGAGACAATATGGCGTTTCACAGGGGGTTTTAGCTGCGCATTGTCTGGTCGGCTTCGCAGCGCCACGTTGCGAGCAAGCGAATAAAAGTGATAGGACTCGCAGATAGTCTTGCAAAGGGTGCAGTGACAGACATCTGTCTGTCCGCACACTCTGAGGTGAAATTTTGTATGAGCTTATTGAGTTTCTTCGACGCCAGTATTTGGTGTGCCTACATCATTTGTATGGAAAGGCCATCTCTCAAAAGTACAAGCCGCGGGATGCAACATTTTCCCAGCTTTATCTCGACAGAAATGTTGGACGTGGCAGCTTCTAGCCTAATGGCGGTGGAGGGCAAAATTTCCCGGCGCACTCTTTTCCATCATTAGTGAGACGTGTAGAACCATCTATCAGCTACCAAAGTACGTCGGCAGCACCGCAGCACCACCAGCACGTAAGTCAAGAACTTTCTCGTAATTTAGGGAACTTTTAGACTTGTTTAGAAGTAGAGTCAGTCATTTTGATTCATATGATGCAGTCTTTTTCTGAGTAGGTGCGGTTTATTCTAATCAATTCTAATCAATTCCTTTAAGTCAGTACATACCCTGTTTCCCGACCACAATATTTTATACAGTGTGCGGCAAATAAAAGTGGCCTGGACCGGTTGTGACAACATTAACGGAAGAGGAAAAGACATACAGGTTACTTACAACAGGGTGGAGCAACTGCCCATACGGCGGCCGAACCTTGGAGCACATTTACACAATCTTCACGCCTGACAGATTTGTTAGCAGAGGTCAGTCTGGTCGTGGCCGCAGTTGGCCACCCAGTCACTTGATCTGTCAGTGTGCGATTACTTTGTGTAAAGAGCCCTCAAGTCTAAGGTGTACAGCAACAACGCTCGAAGTCTCCAAGAACTGCAGCGGAATATTTCAGGGCCCAAAGTGCCATGAGAAGAATGGTGGTCACTTTCAACATCTGCTATAGTCAGGTTAGTACCGTATTTCTTATCTCTGCTGTGTTTCTCTGTACCCTGGAACTCTGTTCTCCGGGCTATTTTTATTTGCTCCTCCCTGTAAATGTTCTGTACTGTTTTCAGAGTTAAAATGGTTAGAAAAATGTTTATTAAGTATATGGCACTTGGATAAACTGAAATAAGCAGAGACTGTAGACAGTTTCAAATTACGGAATTGCAGCATCATACCCTGAACTAATAGCTGGTTCTAATAGAGGGCTTCAACCGAGGCCTCAGACAGCTCTCAGACGATATTGATGCGAATTTCTTGTCCACTGCTATCGACTGAAAATTGAATACAGAAGACGAACAGAAGATGAACAAGTAGCGTTGAGAGATGAAACTGTAAATGCAGCAGACTCTCAAATAAGTAAAAAGACAAGGCGCAGCAGAAATCTTTCAATAAGGACCGGGATACTGAATTTAACTGAGGGAAAGAGAAAATATGAAAATGCAGGAATTGAAGCAGGAAGCAAGTAATACAATCACCTAAAAAATTAGATTGACAGGAAGTGCACACTGCAAACCAAAAATAGCTTGATGACAAATGCAACGCTGTAGAAACATGAATGACTAGGCGAAAGATAGTTGTACCATATAGGAGAATTACAGTGGTCTTTGGAGAAAAGAGAAGCACCTATATATAAATCTAAAAGGCACATATGACAGACCAGTACTGAGAGAAGAAAAGAAGACTAAAAGGTTTCAAACAAAGAACTGCAGCGGAATATTTCAGGGCCCAAAGTGCCATGAGAAGAATGGTGGTCACTTTCAACATCTGCTATAGTCAGGTTAGTACCGTATTTCTTATCTCTGCTGTGTTTCTTTGTACCCTGGAACTCTGTTCTCCGGGCTATTTTTATTTGCTCCTCCCTGTAAATGTTTTGTACTGTTTTCAGAGTTAAAATGATTACAAAAATGTTTATTAAGTAGAAGCATGCATGACTAGGGGAAATATAGTTGTACCATATGGGAGAATTACAGTGGTCTTTGGAGAAAAGGGAAGCACCTATATATAAATCTAAAGGACAATTATGACAGACCAGTACTGAGAGAAGAAAAGAAGGCTGAAAAGTTTCAAACAAACAGAAAAACTATAAAAGGGGAACAATCACGAAGATAATATTGCGAAAGGGAAGGAGGAAGTACGTAAATATAAAATAAGTTATTTGATATTAAAAGAAAAATGTGACTCGGCTTTGAAAGCTCTAAATCGAAGTAAGGACTCTGTAGGAGACGAAAAACCCTCAAAAGTACAGAGATCTTTGGGGAAATCAATGATAACAAAACTATTCCACATTGTGCTCAAGATACATCAGCCGGCGAAATAGGCCCAGGCTTAAAGAGGAATCTCACAACAACTATTCAAAAGAAGATAAGTGCTGTCACATAAGAATATTGTCGAACAATTAGATATCATTTGAATACATCTTGTTTGCAAAACACACGAATTATTTAGGGAAGATTGGAAGAACTGGTAGAAGCCGACCTCGGGGAAGATCAGTTTGGATTCCAGAGGAATGTAAGAACTAATGAGACTATACGACTCTACGGCCCTTCATATAAGGTGACTGAAGGAAATCAAAGCCGTGGTTATACAATTTGTATATTTACAGGAATTAATGACAGTACTGACTGGACTAAACTCTTTGAAATTCTGATGGTTGCTGCGACAAAATACAGGGAGCGAAAAGTTATCTACACTGGTGTGGAAAACTTACGGACGAAAGTAACTTCGTACATAGCTCGATGAACTATGGACCACACACTCAATGAACTGCTGCAGTGCCGGCCGGGGTGGCCGAGCGGTTCTAGGCGCTACAGTCTGGAACCGCGCGACCGCTACGGTCGCAGGTTCGCATCCTGCCTCGGGCATGGATGTGTGTGAAGCCCTTAGGTTAGTTAGGTTTAAGTAGTTCTACGTTCTAGGGGACTGATGACCTCAGAGGTTAAGTCCCATAGTGCTCAGAGCCATTTGAACTGCTGCAGTGTACCATAGAAGATAAACGAAAGAAATACGCAATGAGCCGAACAGAAATAACACTTTTATGGAAATACAGTTTATTTAAATTCTCAGCGTAACATTGCGTCCAATACAACACCTTGTATCAGCCCCATTGACAAGGAAGCAAAGTTAGAAAAATTTAACGTTCTCTTAAGTCCAAGCAATAGCGAAAAAGACAGAGATGTAGAAAGCTTCGGGACGTGATTGCATACCGGTCAAGGCATACATCCGTTTCTGGCTCTTGATCGGCCAACAGCCCTAAGTCAACACTATTCATGTTGGTCCTCTAGATATTACTAAAGGCAGGACGTGGTTCTTAATATGGTGTGTGATCACCACGGACGCCAGTGTTTGCTCTGCAACGTGCTCCCATGCTGACCACAAGGTTGGTAAGGAGTTCTTCTGGTAGGCCGTTCCATTCCTCCACCATCGAGACTAACAACTGCTGGGTGGTCGTTGGAGGACGTGGGCGTGCTACAGGATGTCTTCACAATGCATCCGACACGTGCCCGATGGTATATAGGTCTGGGGAATGGGCAGGACAGTCCATTCGCTGAATATTCTCTCGTTCCAAGAGCTCTTCCACCTGCGCAGTTCGATTCGGTCGCGTATTGTCATTCAGGGCAGAACGCACATCTGAAAAGACGTACATGGAGAAGGAGTACAGAGTCACAATAATGCTGACCGGTGACTGTATCGTGTTCAAAGACTTTGCGGTCAGTACGCCCATGCCACATTATGCCTCCTCACATCATAACACCTGGACCATCAAAATTACCATGTTGGGCCATGCTGGGCATACTCTCATAAGGAGACAGGTGGAAATGCATAATGTACACAGAAACATCGGGGAGCTCAGATAAGGCAGCACTTCCCTCGAAAGGCGAATTTCCCGGGCACGAGTCACCGTCTGATCCGCGGTTTTAATCTACCACGAAGTTTCATACTAGCGCAGACACCGTCGCCGAGTAAAAGTTCATTCGGGAAGCAATCCCCAACGCTGTGACTATCTCTGCATTATCTCTCCTGCCAGAAGTGCTAGTCCCCCCCAACTTTTGTGGGGACGGGTCATGAGTCGTATGCGGGTAGCTCATTTGATACACAACTCGTCCACGAAAGGCGAAGTTCTGGGGTTTGAGTCCCGGTCCAGCACACAGTTTTTTTAATCTGCCAGGAAGTTTCAAATGGAAATTTCGTTCTGCTGTTCCAAATTAAGAACGTAATATCATGGTATTTTGTGGGAATTTTGAACATAGGCTGTCCTGATATTGCGATTGCGCGATACGGTCACAGGGCCTATAGGAGAATGGACTTTATATTGTTCTTCCAAATTCGTTCCCATATCTTGAAAGAAGACGTTAGTGGTGTGATGAGGTGATGTTTAAGCTGCATCTGTCTTGAATACCGGCAATTTTACCTGATTCGTGAAGTAGAAATACATAACGCTTAGCTGTTGACCAATCAAGTACTACAAACGGAGGTAAACCTTGGTCGGTACGCAGTGACATCGTAAAGCTATCTACGTCGGTGTCTTTCCGGCTGTTGCTTGAACTTAATTGGATGTTAAATTTTTCTAATTTTTCTTCCGTGTCCGTGGAGCTGATACAGGATGTTATATTGCGTACAATGTTGCGCTGAAAATGTTAATAAATTTCTGTTTCGGCTTGCAGGTCTGTATGGTATTTTACTCGTTGTAGATTGTCAGAGATTCATCAAACAACTTGGTGATTATTTTACCTTTTGTTCTCTTATTTCCTTTGATGAGATAATATACTACTGAAAAAGAATTTAGTACACCTGGAAAGACGACGGCGATTTTGATCCGATGACGGCATACACCACCTGGGGGACAGTAGGTGTACTGATAATGGTTTCAAAGCCGTCCGCCAACATATAGCGTAGTGACATAGTTCCCAGAGAGTCATCTGTGTCTATCCTTTAATAGGGAATGCTTACAGCCAGAAGGCAGTCAGTCGAGCGCGCAAAGCTACAGAGGAAGGAGAGCGGAGCATGCGCAGCCGATCTAGCTGCCTTGGTCGCGCAGGAGTCGGCCGACCACCGGTCGTCGGTGCTTGCCCATCCAGTTACGACGACCAGGGCAAAGGCAGGAACACCCTCGAGTATGACAAACTCGGCAACAGCTATTGTTGCACCTCCGCCTACGGCCGCTGGTAGCTCCCGTGACGTAACTTCTCCCCAACAGCACCAACAGAGCAAACTGTTACCGACACAGACGAGTAGACAACTCAGCCGCTAGCCATGGTTTCGTCGACCCAAGCCTTCTCATGGCCGAGGACATCACGATGCAACTAGACAACGACAGCAGAATGGACTTCACAGCGGAGGAAAACTGCACAGTTCCATCGAGAAAACATATCCTGTGCCACCCGCTAGCTCTATACAAGAGCAGCTGCAGGAGGAACCGTCCCCTGATGACGATCGCCGATCATTCACAACAGAAGAAGTAGAGGTGTACCACTAGTTCTCTGATGACGATGTTTCACTCTTCCAGGAAGAAGAGAACGACTTTACTAATATTAAGTATAAGAGGCACTACAGAAGGAGTGCAGAAGAACTACGCGCAAACGACGCATTGACAAGACAGAGAGCCGCGCGTAATTAGCCGAGCGGTCTGAGGCGCTCCAGTCATGGACTGTGCGGCTGGTTCCGGCGGAGGTTAGAGTCCTCCCTCGGGCATGGGTGTGTGTGTTTGTCCTTAGGATAATTTAGGTTAAGTAGTGTGTAATCTTAGAGACTGATGACCTTAGCAGTTAAGTCCCATAATATTTCTCATATAATATTTCACACACACACACAAGACAGAGACGATGAGCAGATACCAAGTGACTGCGCCACCAGTGGCGCCACCCATAGACGCCCAAGAACCAGAGGGAACAACAGCGACTGAGAAACGAAACGCCTCAAACCACTGGTGACAATTTGGATTCTCGACTGCTGCCTGAGGACCATTTACCAACGGGACCTAATAAAATACCACATCGACACGTTCGCAGACTAACAAAAGGCAATGTCCTTTTGCGCCAACGGCGACATCCATTTTTTCACCGACAAATCTCCGGAGGACAAGAACCTCAAAGTCATCATTTAAATTACTGCCAGAACAGATTCCTGAGAAAAAAGTCCTCAAAGCCCTACGAGAAAAAGGCTACAACGTCATCGATGTATGTGAGTATCACAAGAGAGACGACAAAACAAAGAAACTCGTTCCGCAATCTGTGTATTGCGTACTGCTACCGAACGGAAATGATAACCATAGGATTTACGATCTGAAGTCCTCTACACGAGAGTGCATGTAGAAACCTAAAACTCCAAGGGAGGCCCAGTCCAGTTTAAGCTATACCAAAGGCGGGAACATACGGCCATTACTGCTGCCTCCCACCAAGATGTGTCCGATGTGGCGGCCATCACTAATCAGTGGACTACGAAGTACCAAAAAACAGAGAAACATTCATGCGCCAGTAGCAGAAAGGGCCATCCTACGACCTACCGCGGGTGCGAAACATACCAAGCGCTTCTGAGGAAGTACGAAATGAAGCCCACCCATCAGCCACAAAGACAGGAGACCTTTGTCACCAAAAATATCAGGCAGGAAGCGCAACACGGCAATGTACAAGGACAGGTCTCGACAGTGATCGAAACGGTGACGCCACACCTAGCTACACAAGTGCCAACACCAGCACGGCCCGACTCGCAACCACAACGACGTTCACAGACTTACGCTGATGTGGCATCCCCACGTCTTCTACGACCCTCCAGAGATCCAGCGACGTTCACCAAGGACCCCATCACACAAGCCATCACAGCTACCGTCACACTACTTACCTCACTACATCAAAAACTGAACACAATTCTCTCGTTGGTAGAGAATTTTATCAAAGCATTTGTTTCTCCCTAGAATGGACCACAACGCACCTCATGATCTGCAAATGAAATGCGAATCGTGTCAAAACGAAGTCAGAACTAACTTACTTCCTGACACGCCACAGGACTGACGTTGCACTCATTTCGGAGACGAATTTAAGGTAGTCGACACAGTTCCACATACAGCACATGCACGTGTACTGTACAGATAAGGTCGGTCAGAGAGAAGGTGACACAGCCATCCTATTCATAAAAGAAATTCGCCATCAGGAGCAGCTTGCAAGGCTATGACAATTGGAAATTACAAGAGTCACCTTCACGAACGCCATAGGAAACATCACATGTGATGCTGCATACCTCAGTCCAATCAGGCACTTATTCCCTGAAGATGTAAGTGACCATCCGTTTCCACGTGGTACTGCTGGGAGGCGACCTCAACAGCAAGCACACTGTATCCAAGGTTCACGGGTGTTGCCAATGGAACTCAAACACCTGGAGACCGTGTTCCGCAAGAATGGGTATGGCAACCGCCAAATCCGAAGGGCCTTCCGACAACAGGAATGCAGCAAGAACCGAGATGAAAAACAACCCGAAGAAGAGGAGCAAGCTCTGGCCTTTCTGCCGTTTTCTGGCAACGTGTCGTCAAAAATAAGGAGACTGTTATGGCGACACAAGATTGACACAGTCTTCCAACCACCAGCAAAGATTCGTGACCTACTAGGAACGGCAAAAGATGACGTAGGCCTTAAGAAAGCGGGCGTATACAAAATCCCATGCGGCTGTGGCAAATCCTACATCGGCCAAACTGTTCGCACGGTCGAGGACCGACGCAAGGAACACGAACGTCACACCCGCTTACGCCAACCCAGCCATTCGGCCCTAGCAGAACACTGCATCGAAACCGGACACACAGCGAAATTCGAAGAGCCAAAAATCCTGACGGCCACAAGTGCCTACTGGGACAGTATCTACAAGCAGGCCATAGAAATTCGGGTAACAGATAACCTCATCAACAGGGACACGGGGTTTCAACTTAGCAAGGCCTGGAAACCATTATTAAACACCATCAAAGAGCTTCGGCGCGAGAGGACGCTCCTTCCGCCACGGCGGACGGAGATTAACTGCGCCTACCACCGTAACTGCGCCTACCACCGGGTGTGGCTGCAGCTACCCCCACCCCTCCCACCACGCGGAGCCCCGCCGGCCGTCCGCGCCGGGATACGACTCGGGACCCCGCGGACATAAATAGCACGGACACAGCGCAGACAGATCATTCCATCAGCACCACCTGATGATGACGGAACGGTTATTCGCCGAAATATCGTGGAACTTCGACGATCGGATCCGGCTGGACACCCGAGAACCTTGGATGCATGCATGCATGCATGCATAAATAAGTTAAAGTGAAACGCATTCTGGAGACGAACTGAGCAGGTGGTTAATGGCATTGGAAAACCCCACTTAACAAGAGAACGCTGGGCTTCACCACAGAAAGGCATAAGGCCAGAACAACACATTATTCCTTTTAACGTAAATACAGCTGGGACCGAGGGTAAGTGGCTGCACGGCTTGAACAAGGCTAGCGGCGATCCAACAAGAAAAATAAAAATTCACCTCTAACGAGACAGCGGTTGGCTGAAGCCCTACTGGGCGACACAAATGCGGCATGGTGGGGAAATTTCCATTATATAAAAGCATTTAAGAACTAAAAATTTCTACATCTCTCTCGTCTCGTGGCGGACAGCACAAGTGTGTGGAAAACAGTGAGAGCGTTGAGAGCTTTACATATGCAAAGTGTGTACGATATGTGGCGACAGATAGCAAAGATGTAGTTAATTATTCCTGTGAGAATTTTTGCGGGCAATGAAATTGTGCACATCGCCCCAACCCTTAGCGAGTGTGCAATAGCCATTATTTCAACTAGGGAAACATTAACGTTCTACAGAATGCAGGAAACTTGAGACTTAGTGAATTCAGTCAAGGCCAGAGCAGGGAATTAGCATTTCAGATCCAGTCTGGAGACAACTCCGTTGCAGATCCCAATTGGTAAAGTACCATCGGGCATTAGGCCACAGTAAATCTTGAGTCGAGATTTTGCTCACTGCAACCTGCAAATGCTTTGACCATTGAATATCAAAAGCTAGGATACTAACATACCCTCTCATTCAGTATATGACAGTTTTTTCATTGGTTTAAAAGGTAAATTTATTCTCCACCAGCTTAGTGCATTGACCAGCTACGATATCGTAGAAGTAAATTTAATAGATGAAGATTTTTGATCATACTTGCCCTTTATAACATTTCATTTGTAGAGTTAACAATTTAATAGTTGCCAATTCAATATGCCCAAGAGTTAAATATTTTGCTATTGAGTGTTGAACGTAATTGAATATGATTGTTGTGTATTACTTTGTAATGTTGTTACTTTAATTTGTTCTGATTACGGTGCTGATATTCAATAAAAGTGGGTTAAAAGCTGTGAGCTGTCTGGGGAAGTTAACCTTGCATCTTTTAATAGTCATACGACAACCGGTGATTATATATATATATATATAAGAGAATTTAAATAAAAAGAAATAATCAGTTTATATTTGGAAATTTATTTTAACATTGATCATTGAAATTTCAGCATATTAAACTTGATTCATAACTAAACTGGTGCCTTATTTAGGATTGTGAAAATGTGAGTTTGTAATCTTACAGAACAAATCAAATAAGGAGCCAAGATTGGGAGACTGCATACAACACTGCATTCATAAAATAACACACAAAGAACGTTGAAACATATGCAAGAGGAAATTAACCACAACCAACCCATTCAATTTTCACACAAAGAAGTTACGTTCGTAGCACAATCCTGTCCGTCATGAGATTACCACACACTGGTATACTAAATTCATACTAACTCTCTGTGAAATCTTCCCGAAAAGAATAGCTGAGGGCTACTTTGATGCTTACACCACATGCTTCACGTGGTCAGCTTGGTTTACACAAAGAGTGTAACTCCACAATAATTTTGATAATTAAAATAAATTACATCGAAACGCAATTTACTAAAGAAAAACCTCGAACTGGCTACTATCGTCTTACTATTAACCTGTTGGGTCAAACAGTTGTGTAAGCACGTGGTACTGGTCTCACAAAGTACACCCCACGTGGGTTGAACATAAAGAAAAGTTGCTATATTGAAAAATATGGTCAAGACGAGACGTTATAATCACACGAGCATTCGCATTTAAGATTGATGATCTTAGTTAGAGTTACTGATCAACACGTGGTTCCACTTTACTAACAAAGTAGTGACAAAGCAACTACCGGAAGATATTCTGAATTTGATACACGAATTACACTGCGTTGCAATTTAAGATAACATTAGATATTTGAGAGGTAAACCTGAAATAAAGGTGATTAAATTTTCAGTTAGGCTGAACTTAAGAAATCCATTGTCCTGGGGACTTAGCAGACACGCGCTTAGCCGGAGATCTTACCACTTCAGACGCTCGCCTCGGACAGTCTGCCGTGGTCCCTTCCTGAGGGTGGCTCACAAATACAAACGGAAGTGGCCAGAGAGGCAGCTTCCTATACCAACATGACAAGGGACGGACAGGACCATACTAAGGATAGAAACCTCTTTGCTTTTAGAAAGCGTAGCTACCTGTTCCGACTTTGGTCCTACTGTTCTCTAGCAGACAGACTTGTCTGCTACCATCCAGCATGCAACTAGAAATACATTTGCTCATTGATTCTTTCACACAGAAGGGAAGGGGGATGACAGTATCTTATCATATACAGTATATAAAAGAAAGCGGATGTAGGTTCCGTATGAGACTATGTGACATGCATTACATATAAACTGTGTTTTAAAGTGTAGTAGTGTGACAGATCGTTCTTGTTTATGTGTAAAAGTAACACGTTTCACTGCTCAGTCTCCTCCCAGATAGTCAGAAACACCACAGTAAATTTAGAAGAGGAATTTATGCCGTAAATGACTACAGATTTAAGAAATTAACATGAAAGGAATCCAACAGAGACCTTTCATAACTCCAACGCTCCGAGAAAAGACTGTGCAGGGAATTTTCTGGCCATGCTAGGACATTCCCCAGCAGGCTTTTCACACCCAATGTAAACCAAAAATGTAAAAAAAAGGCAAAAGGTCACCAGCTACTTGCTAAACTTAATAATTTCAACACATCTTTAGAATCTACCAATTTCAAAGAGAATAAAAATAAGAATCTGTGACACCTATTTACATGATAGTGTAGACCTAATTCGGTCAGCAAGTAAAAACAGTGGTTCCTGTGTCATTAATATGAAAACAATTTCTGGTTGTTACCCTTATGGAGTTCACCAGTATTTGCTCATTGCAAGAGCCAACTGATCACAGGAAAATTTATGACTGTTTATTAACAAGTAAAATTTATGAAAATAGCAAAGGTGCCACAGCAATTAAAAAAAACATGAAAATAACATCAGTATTATAAAGCAGAACATTATAATGCCCAATCCGCAAAAACAAAAAAAATGATAATAGAGAAAACACGGTTTACAAAGTGGCTATCGCAAAAAAATTCTATATCTTATAAAACTAATAATTTGTAGAATTAAAATAACTTTGTGGCACTAATTCAATGACTCTACTATATTTCAGTTAGTTAGCAAACAATGATCACTGTGTCATTATACTGAAACTACAATTAATTACGTGATTGTTACCCTTAAGGGGTTCCTCACTATAAATATGCCCCATGCAAAAGCTAATCGATCACAGTCCAATGAGCATGAATAGCTATCTGACTGATAAACGAAGCAATGCCACAGGAATGAATTTACGAAACAAAATATCACAAATCTAATACATCACACAAAAACAAACATTGATCAATAAAACAGCTCTGAAAGTACAATAGTCAACGTCTAAAAAAAACAATAAATAAAACACCTGCAAAATACAAGAGTCAAAGTCTAAAAAAAAACAATAAATAGAACACCTGCAAAATACAAGAGTCAGTCTAGTAAAAAAAAACACCAATAAATCGAACCCCTGCAAAATACACGATCAAAGTTTCTCTGAAAGAACACATGTATATGCATTGGACTAAGAACCGTATAATCACTGTTCACTGGCACACTCAGTAGTTCCACTGTTCCGAGGCACAATATAGGGGGGGGGGGGGGGGGGTTCGTCGCCGCAGCTGTCAGTAGGGAATTTTGTCCATCTGTTGCGTGCAATCCCGTCTCTGCCCTCTCATGAAGTTTCTCTTGGTGGCCCGTGTCACGTACATCTCTATTTGGTTCCATGTTTGTGTTGTCAAAGTCGTGCGGTATCCTCATTTGACACGCCAGGTTGATATTGCTGGGCAAGGATGACACTTAATGGCCCTTCTTTGTGCCACCCTTAGCTACCAGAGAACATCGAACTATGATTTACCGTCGTCTGACAGTGAGCATACGCCAGGAAATGTTGATAGTCGTCGTTGACGTCTGCAAGTTTCTCTGGACAGTACCTGTCAAAAGGCTCCACGCCCCTTTATCCCTTCTGTCGTTTCACTGCGGCCGTCTCGTCATGGTCATGTGCGTGTGGTGCGTTGCCAGCAGATGGATTTCCGCGTGGTGGACTGCTCGGCCATCTCAGGTCATCGCCTCCACGAAGGGTCGCACTGGTGCGGCCGGCCATTAGCTCCGGCTGCAAGGGAAAGTGTTTGGCCCGCAGCCCTTCTATTGTTGGCGAGCGTGCTCCAGAAGTGGCCCGGCTGACAGTGTGTCCTGCTGGGAAACCCGCCTGTTAACACCTAGTCCTCCTCCTCGCTGCTCCCGCTGTCTCGTAAGAGTTTAGCCGGTTCGTTTTCACGTTCTCAACTGCATTCACAGAAATTGTTCATCATAGTTATGTGATTACAAAATGTCATACATAATACCACTTAGTATTGCCTTTCACAATTTTTAAGAACAAAAGTGAAACTTATTCTTTTTTAAATAAAGAAGTTAGATGAATCGACAATATAAAAATAAAAGTGAAATGACTTGACAATATAAAAAATAAAAGTGAAATGACTTGACAGTATAAAAATAAAAATTAAATGAACTGACAATATAATATCTAAATCCACATCACTAATGTGGTTCACTTGCGTTTTAATAAATCAAATGCTACTTATTAATTCACTAAAATGAATAGGATTATGCCTTATGCAAGTATAGGTCAGGACAGCATAGGGTTCACATGTTATGTACACACACACATGCACACCTGTTGTCTATACTACAAACTAACTACCCATAAACATGTATTACTCAAAATTCTACTTCAATCCACTACTAGTTAACCCAACAAGCTACTTCAATGCTACTTCAACACACTGTTTATACTACTACAACATTGTTCTAATTCGTCCTCTTCTTGATGTTCGTGGCATATGTCTAGTCACATGATAAATATGGAGGAACTTTCCTTAAACATACATAGTAAAAAGAACAATGGTTATTTACACCCCAAAACATTTATACCAGTTGACACATCTGATAAGAGACTTGCAATTATACATTTATCATACTCATATGTTCATACATAAAATAGTAAGACAATTTCATCTAAAATTACGTTATCACAAGAATTAATCACACAGGTGACTCTGAGAAGGGTAAAAATATTTTCATTATACAGGTTATACTACATTGTCTTACCCATTTTGCTCCCATTTCGTTCATTTTTTAAGTTACCTTTCGCTTCCAAATCAGTTATTTCGCCTGTGGTGGCTATTATGGATTCATTTCTCATGAATGGCAAAATTGTGGTCTCCTCTATTCTGTAAAACCGTTTCATCTTAACATCCTATTGAACTTACAACTGACACAAAAGATCCGAATCCTCCTGTAGTTTAAATGACAAATGTTTTGCTTCATCCTTATTACCTTAAACCAAGCTTTCCTTCGGTCCCATAATCAAAATTATTTAATCTTCCTCTACCTTCAAGAGGGAAATTTCCTCAGTACAAATCATATAGGCTGCAGTGTATCCCGCACCAGCGAAAACAGTAAGCTGTAATGCTCACAGCATCAGCAAAACACATAAACGTCGCTTTTCTAGGGCAAGTATTAAAGCGGAATAATTTTTCAGGCTCTGGCTCAACATCAGTCAAGACTACAAAAAGGATCCCTATTTCCGTTCCATTCTCCATTTGCTGGAAAACTGCTCGTGATTTGACTGCCATAATACTATTTCAGGGCCACGTAAATTACACAAACCACAACTCTTCTTTCACCTTGAAGGGAATCAATATACTTACGAAATCCACAGACAGCACTTTACGTACTCAGATATAAAGAACAAAAAAGACATATATCATCAATATTAACATATTAGCGTATATTTGGAAGCCATTGGTTAAACAATCGTATTATCGCATCCTGTTTTCAAGTTTCCAAACTTACTCATTCCTTTCTCAGAGTTCTCCTATCTTAAAATATTCATACAGCACGCATACTATAGTAAGAGATCCTCATTTATACTGACATATATAGAATAGTAATAGATAGATAGTAGCACTGAAACCAGAAAATCGGAAACACGGCTACTAACAGCTGGGGACCTCGGTTTGCCAGACCCATAATACACACAGATCGGATATTCCCCTGAGTTTTGCATTAATTCAACACAGATCTTGCTTCCCTCAGGAGCGACTCGTTTCAATTTACACAAAAAAACATAAACAGCATTTCATTCGTTCACAAAGAAACCTTTTATCTTCACATTTGAACCAACGTAAATCCTAATTGCACAAGGAAAGAAAAAAAATTAAAAACATCACTTCAATCAATAACATAGAAACATCTTTATCATTATTTTTACCAACATATTATTCAAAATGCGTACATCACAAATTTAAACTAATCAATTCTTTCTCCTCACCGTCCTCTCTACTTCTCACTGTCCTTTCTACCCATTTGCCATGTCGCTCATTTGTTCCGATTGGGCGCCTTATGCGCTGATCGTTTGTCATTGCCGGTTTTGTTCATTTCCATTTGGTGAATTATGTCTAGGGTTAGCCGGCCGAATTTCAACATCATGAGGTGCTCCGCCTACAGTCCTATTCCCACTGTATTCATTGTAGTATCGATTCTGGTTGCCGTACCTGTAGCGTTCACGATCTTGTCCACGTCCTCGATTATTTCCGTTGTTCCACATGTGTTCGCGACTGTTACCCCAGTTTCTATATGGCCGGTCCCGATTATTGTTCCGTTCGCGTCGCGACGACCAGTCACGCCGTTGATTCGTACTATGGCCACGACTGCGATCGCGCTGCTGTGCCCCGTAATAACTTTTGTGCCTGATTAGGTGGGTATTCTCCTGTATTGTATTCCAACTCTTGGAGAAATGTCTTAAAGGTTTCCACGTCCTCTTTGCATCGTCCCGCAAGAATGACGTGGCGCAAGTGCATCGGCAATTTGGTGATGCATATACTAATTAGTTCCGCAGGCCCGTATGGGTCATATAGAAATTGATTTGCCTGCAGCATGTGGTCGAATAGGCGTGCTGGGCTGCCAAAACCAGACTGGTTCAAATTTGGCATCATAATTATGCCAAACTTGACCCTATCTTGTGCCGCATCCGACCAATAGGCGGACAGAAAGGCTTGTCGAAACTCCCGAGTGGAGTTACAGTGATGTGCTGCCGACCTCATGCGAATCACCGGTTCGCCTTCCAAATAGCCACACATATATTTTATCTTATGTGAACTTGCCCAGTCGGTGGGAAGACAGAACTCAAATTGCTCGAGCCATGCTCGTGGATGTATTCCTTTTTGCGAATTTCGAAATATCTCAAACTTTCTCACTGTAAGGAAATGTTTGAAATCAAATCCCCGCATTTACTCCCGGCGAGGCCCTTGAATCTTTCTATTTTTCTCATGTCTGCCCCTCAAAACACATTCTTCCCTGTCGTCAAAATCTCCCTCGTGGCCGGAGTCCCTCTCTGCACTGTTCGTACAGCTATTTTTAGTGCTATTGGCGAGTTCGGAATCACACCCAATGTGGCTTTCCAGATGCGCCACGCGTTCTTGTAATTCGCCTGTTACAGCTTTGTGCCGCCTGTTCACTTCGAACTGTCTCTTCTGAAATCTAAGAAGCGAACGCACTTCTTTGGTCTCTGCGACCGCTACCTGTGTATTATTGTTATCGCTCTCTGTCACCTTCATCATGCCTATGATGTCCGCTAATGCCACAATCTTATCATGTATTTGTCTGTTGTCCTCCGCCCCAGTCTGCTTCAATTGTTCTACTTGCTGTTCGAGTGCTTGAATTGCTTGACTGTTGTCCGCTACTGTGTAGCTAATGGATGCGGGACAATGCGTTCCCGCCTCCTGGACCCTCGAGAGTACCTGCTGGCATTCCCTTTGGCATTCTTCTCTCAGCGCTTGGAAATTCCTAAGTAGCTGTTCTTCGCCCTCTTTCGATTCCGCATCGCGACTCCGCTTGCCCTGTTCTAAGGCTTGCAGACTATCATCGATTTGTTCAAATGTATGGCCTAATTCTTTCATAATATCACTTTTTATTTCGCTTGCCAGATTGTTTATTCTTTGTGAGATATCATCGGACACTCTCTGCATCGACTTGTCGACTTTATTTGTCTGCTGAATTAGTTTTTCGTCTATTTGTTCGCCTAGTTCGCGGATCGATTTTTCAGATTTCTGCGTCATTTGTTCGCCTAGCTCGCGGATCGATTTTTTAGATTTCTGCGTCATTTGTTCGCCTAGCTCGCGGATCGATTTTTCAGATTTCTGCGTCATTTGTTTGCCTAGCTCTCGGATCGATTTTTCAGATTTCTGCGTCATTTGATCGCCTAGCTCTCGGATCGAATTTTCTGATTTTTCTGCGTTTTCTTTATTATGTTGCAATAAGGCTTTCATGAGTTCTGCCAAATCAATTTGGTTAGTGGGAGGCAAATTAATTTCTGGCTCTGATGTGAGCCCATTCGTCCTGTTTTGCGTTTCCTCTGAAGTATTTCTTAATGCATTTTCGGAACCGTCCGACACATTAATATTCGACATCAAATTATCCCCTTGGTCTATGTTCCTTAAGTTGTTGGACCGCCTCCTTTTAGCTTGGTTACGTGTCTGCATTAGTTCAATTTATACCCGGTACGCGACACACTAATCAAAATAAATGTATCCCCCAAAATTTACGACAGTCACACGAAAAGTACCCAACCTAGTACGCACTTTCTCACACGCAAAACAAATTTTTATCTTTGATCGAAGTCAGTGCAATTTACAAGCGAGAAGAAAAACACAAACATATAAAACACACAAATATAGAAAACAAAACCAGACAAACAACACAACGCCGCTCAACAACGCCGTGAATCTTTTGAAAGTCTGCTCAGAAACAACACAGAAGTTGTTTGAGCGCTGCAGGGGAAAAAAAATTAAGATTATACAACGCTTGCAATCTAACGTTTCAGAGATTCCAGAGTCTAGCGGAATCACAGAACAGGGTCGCCATGTGTAATGTTGTTACTTTAATTTGTTCTGATTACGGTGCTGATATTCAATAAAAGCGGGTTAAAAGCTGTGAGCTGTCTGGGGAAGTTAACTTAGCATTACTGCGCAACTGTTTCACCAGGTGTCCAGTCTAGCTTACCAAATTCCCAACCAGACTAACATTAATTATAATCTTTTAATAGTCATACGACAACCGATGATATATATATATAAAAAAGAGTATTTAAATAAAAAGAAATAAATCAGTTTATATTTGGAAATTTATTTTAACATTGATCATTGAAATTTCAGCATATTAAACTTGATTCATAACTAAACTGGTGCCTTATTTAGGATTGTGAAAATGTGAGTTTGTAATCTTACAGAACACATCAAATAAGGAGCCAAGATTGGGAGACTGCATACAACACTGCATTCATAAAATAACACACAAAGAACGTTGAACATATGCAAGAGGAAATTAACCACAACCAACCCATTCAATTTTCACCCAGAGACGTTACGTTCGTAGCGCAATCCCGTCCATCATGAGATTACCACACACTGGTATACTAAATTAATACTAACTCTCTGTGAAATATTCCCGAAAAGAATAGCTGAGGGCTACTTTGATGCTTACACCACATGCTTCACGTGGTCAACTTGGTTTACACAAAGAGTTTAACTCCACAATAATTTTGATAATTAAAATAAATTACATCGAAACGCAATTTACTAAAGAAAAACCTCGAACTGGTTAGTATCGTCTTACTATTAACCTGATGGGTCAAACAGTTGTATAAGCACGTGTTACTGGTCTCACAAAGTACACCCACGTGGGTTGAACATAAAGAAAAGTTGCTATATTGAAAAATATGGTCAAGACGAGACGTTATAATCACACGAGCATTCGCATTTAAGATTGTTGATCTTAGTTAGAGTTACTGATCAACACGTGGTTCCACTTTACTCACAAAGTAGTGACAAAGCAACTACCGGAAGATATTCTGAACTTCACACGCGAATTACACTGTGTTGCAATTTAAGATAACATTAGATATTTGAGAGGTAAACCTGAAATAAAGGTGATTAAATTTTCAGTTAGGCTGAACTTAAGAAATCCATTGTCCTGCGGACTTAGCAGACACGCGCTTAGCCGGAGATCTTACCACTTCAGACGCTCGCCGCGGACAGACTGCCGTGGTCCCTTCCTGAGGGTGGCTCACAAATACAAACGGGAGTGGCCAGAGAGGCAGCTTCCTATACCAACATGACAAGGGACGGACAGGACCATACTAAGGATAGAAACCTCTTTGCTTTTAGAAAGTGTAGGTACCTGTTCCGACGTTGGTCTTACTCTAGCAGACAGACTTGTCTGCTACCATCCAGCATGCAACTAGAAATACATTTGCTCACTCATTCTTTCACACAGAAGAGAAGGGGGATGACAGTATCTTATCATATACAGTATATAAAAGAAAGCGGACGTAGGTTCCGTATGAGACTGTGTGACATGAATTACATATAAACTGTGTTTTAAAGTGTAGTAGTGTGACAGATCTTTCTTGTTTATGTGTAAAAGTAACACGTTTCACTGCTCAGTCTCCTCCCAGATAGTCAGAAACACCACAGTAAATTTAGAAGAGGAATTTAGGCCGTAAGTGACAACAGATTTAAGAAATTAACATGAAAGGAATCCAACAGAGACCTTTCAACTTGACCTCTGAAAGCACAGTTGATAAATTATATGTAGAATGAAAAAGGGAACAGCTGGTTTGTCTCTCTAGAATAGATCCTAAACTTTCACTTTTATTAATTCATGCATTCTATTTACATGGCAGCAGCATTCCTAATTAATTTGTTATGATCCTCACGTAATATTAGCTACCTTACAGGGCCAAATTTATATTTATATAAACTGTCTTTTTAACACCCTGGGCTTCAGAAGACCATTCAGATGTTTTATCCATTTGCGCGCATATCTTACACATGGCGACGTCTGCCAGGATGCGAAATTATAGTATTCTGATAGACTGAGGATTTGCTTTTGATAGTTACAAAATACGTAATCCTTCCAAATAATAAGCTGACGCAAGTTGGAGGAAGAAAAATGTAAATGTAAATCTGACTCAAGTGTGTAGGAAGTGTAGATAGAATTCATGTATTTCTTATTTGCTGGCGCAACACATCGTTGAACTGGGTTGTGTTCAGTTCTGTCTCAACTCCAGCATCCAAAAGGCTATAAAATACGAGGAAACGGATTGAATATAGCACCATGGATGATATTTTGTGGTATAATCAAGTCTTATGATCAGATGTTAACGCGTAGTTAGGTTCTAAAAATTCGGCAAGAGCAACGTTTAGAGGAACGCTCAAAAATCGCAGAAAGTAATAGATTAAGACAAAGAGAAGTAATGGAAGATCTTGACAGCATCGAGTTGGACACGCAACAGGTAGATAAGCGTGAACAACACGAGTCAGAATACGTAGAAGTACCGAATGAGACCGAAAATGCAACACGTGATGTTTAATATGGTCCAAAGAATGGACATGAGAACTGGGTTGCTAATGAATCAGACGCTGAGTCTGCAGATAGTAATTTACAGCATTTTGAACCAAACGTAACCATTCTGAATCAGTCAGGCTTGCAACTGTGTGAAAGAATGGGTGTTAGTGATCCCACACTATGTTCGGAAGCGAAGGAAACGGTTCACCAAAAACGAGGTAGGGAACGGTTAAATCACATGGCAACAGGCGAAAATGGTGTTGATGAAAACGCCAACATATTTGGAATGTTGCAGCGTTTGTAGGAATGAGAAAGGCGTATAGAAGGGCGCATAACACAAGGGCAAAAAGAATTAGAAGGGCGCATAACAAAAGGGCAAAAAGAGTTAGATGGGCGCATAACATTGGGGTTGAAAGAAACTGACAGGGAAATACCAAAAAAAAAAAAAAAAAAAGAACGAATGATAATATTCAAGGCCAATTAAATCAAACGCGAACTGAAGCTAAGGAAGCACAAATAAATCTTCAAGCGCTCGTTACAGGGCACAAACAACTGAGAACAGACATTGACACTGTCCAAACAGACATGATTACGTTACGTGAAGTTACGCAACAAAGTGTTAAAACGGTTAAACGACAGGTCGAAGCTTTTGCCGTCAAAGCGACGACAAAAGCAAAACATGTTATTGCTGAGGTGACGTCTCACAAAAGAACGACAGAAGCAGCATTAAAGAAATTCGATGCTAGTATTTTAAAAATACAGGAGAAAAACGAACATCAGTTTCAACGGCCGAGATCTGAAGTTTTACGTTCGATAGAAAGTCGAGGTGACGTAGAAAGTGTTAGTGGGGACTCGCAGATGACGACAGAATCCACTTTAGTGTCGGTAGATACTAGTGTGAATACTGCAAAATCAATAGTTGTCGGTAATACGACAGAAAGGGTCCGCGAAATTATGTGTGACGTAAGACGGAAAAAGGTACATGTGTATGTCAGTCCGAAACCGCAAACCGAGAACGGGAAATTTGTCCAAACTAGCGTATGACAGAACATCACGTTAACCGTAGGGAACAGTGTGGATTTGGACCACAGCAAGGTTCAGTACGTCAAGCACAAAGCGTAACATACGCTGATCAAACAGTAGAGACGCGTTACGCAACGCCACAACCTGTAGGATGAATATCGACGGGTTACAGTACGGCGTCTAACGAGCCAGAATTGCTTGCACGTCAATATACAGAGCCGATAGCAGGCGTTATGCACGCATATTGCGCAATGAGATCTGCAAGTGATTCTACGACACAAATGACACAGAATGAACCAAGTTACACACGTTTGCGTAGATTTCATGTAAACCTAGGACAGAATTCCAGTGTTAAAAACCCGGAAGGTACATCACAGAGAGAAGCGAGAGGTTTTGATGATAACCGCTTCCTTACAGCGTGGAAATACCAGCACTATAAGGAAGATGCAAATATTCTCCACCTTCGCACATTTATTGAACAATTTAAAGTAGGATTACCGACACATTAGCCATTGAAACATAAGTTAGATTTCTTTTGTGCACATATGGCGGGAAGTGTTGCTGAAACTACGCAGAAGAAAGCGGAAACTTGCGATTCGTATGATTCGTTTAGAGCTGCCTTTATAGCAACATATTGGTCACTGGAGGCTCAGATGAGAATAAAATATGGTTTATTACAAAATGTCTCATCCGAAAATTCGCGTGAGAAAACAGCAGTCTAATTCCTAGAGTATATGGCTAAAAGGAACCAATACTTAGATAACCCATATAGCGATGGAGAATTGATTCAAATATGCAAAACGAAACTGCCAATTAAGTATCAACAAGCCTTGATAGGACGTCGGGGCGATAATGTAGAAACTTTCATAGGTGTTTTGAGAGAAGTAGACTTCATGTATGAAAACGACGCTCAAAGACATCGCAATTCAGGACAGAATAATTTTGAAAGAACAGATAATAGTAAAGGGAATCATAATAATGGTAGCAATGGTAGGCCGGTATTGGGACTGAATTCTGGACGAAATGGGAACTATTAAGGAAATGGGAGTAATGGAAACACTAGACCACATCGTAATTGATATGGTTTTAATAATGGTTGGAACAGGCAGAATATAGATGAAAATAGGAATGGAAACTGGAGAACTCGGGATAACCGACAGACTGATTGTTATCAGCGATCGCCACGTCCATGGAGAGAAATCAGATGGGGAAGTGGTGCGAGAGTGCAGCCACGCGAAAATACTTCGCGTAGGTGCCGGTGAAACGAACAAGAGACGGAGGTTGAATTACGACCACCAAATCCTGGGAATCGTGAGGACTGACTAATGATAGGTATCGCAGGAGTTCAAGCAGATAATACACTTTCTGCAGAAACAAGGCTACCGCAGCAATAAATAGGATTAGGTGTGATGTACAAGAATCGGAATTGGGAACAGGAACGACAGAAAGATCAAAGGTATCCGTAAAGATACTACGAATAGGGAGGAAGTCACAACTGAAGTGTTGGGACGAGATAGAGCGGATTGACACTGACGTTGAGGATGAATTCCGAGCACCTGGTAATGAACCATTTGATTATGACGAAGCATTAATGTATATGGTGCAGATGTTTGGTTCTGCACAGACGAAAAATGATTTTCAGCAGGATAATACAAATCCCGTTGTAACCGGTAACGCTACGATTCATCAAGACGATAGGATTAATCGACAAAACACACCTGATAAAAAGTTCGACACGCTACAAGATCTACTAAACTTCTTCCAGAAAACTTTGAAAGAAAAGCAGAAAGAGTCTGAGGCGTTGTGGATAGCGGGAATCGAACAAAATCGGGAAGAAGAAGTCGATAATGGAGAGGAAAATAACAGGACAAATATTTCGTCTGGATCGGAAAACGAGCCTGATAAAGAAGTAGGTGAACAATCTGATAAATCAGATTCAAAGGTATACAATTTTGGCATATATGAGGACATAGTACGGCCGTGTTACCGAGACAATGTAATCATCACACTAGACACAGAAAACAACGTCGCAATAAAAGACGACACAGCTGAAAATTTGAATCTACAACTCTCGGTGGCAGAGAACAAATATGATAACGAGTTGAATCAGGGTGCGAGTACAGACACAATTAATGTAGAATCTGACAAATCCCCAGAATCTATGTGTGAAGTACTGTCACACTTAATGAATACTTGCCAGGCTCTAAAATCCAAATTAAACACGATCACGCGGATGTGACGAGGAGACAAACTTAAAGGAAGTAGCAAGGTGTGAAAATGATGATTTAAAATCTAGATTGGTTACGGTAGAACATGACCTAGAAGCAGCGAGACTAAAGTTGGGCAATTTAAAAAAGGGAAATACAGTATTTCTGCCCAACCTATCGATGAAGACCATCAAATGTTGATGGAAAATGACGCAACCATGGATGCCCATAAACATCCAGCTGTGACGGAAGAAATATACATACATCGGTTAAATTACGAAGAAATTGAGGACATATTAAAAGGAAGTCGAAGGCGAGAGTACTTCACAGATAAGTCCGATACTTCGTGTAACAGTCAAGGGTATTGTCGTTAACGCAATAGTAGAAAGTGGGAGTGAATTAACGGCGATATCACAGCCGTTATTCAATCGTTGCAATAGTGACAATGATTTATTAGTGTAAAATGCACGGAAGGTCAATGTACGCGGACCAGTTATGGGACGTTCGTCGAATGTCACAAGGCAGACAAGACTTGCGTTTGACTGCCAGGGTCATGTAATAGAAACGAATTTTGACATAGCACCAAAGATGTCAGTCGATATGATAATCGGAGCTGACTTCCTCAATCAACATAAAGCTGTGTTGGATATGGGCAGAGGAAGTGTCACCTTAAAATTCGAGAAAAACCTGAGACATGAACGGTAAACTTGGAAAAATCCAAATTTGAAACTCAACACATAAAATTCCTATAACATGTCATATCTGCACAGGGAATAAAGCCAAACCCAGAAAAATTAGAGGCAATAAGAAATTTTGAAACACCATATAATAGGAAGACACTCAGAGACTTCCTGGGATTAGTAACGTTTTTTAAAAGTTTCATCTGTATAGACACACTAGCTACACCCCGATTATGCCCTTTAACTGGTAAAAACACTCCATGGTTATGGGATGATACTGCAGAACAAGAATTTCAAAAGTTGAAAAAGGCATTAGCGGAAGCACCGATACTGTCAGACCCACATCTTCACGCAAGATTTTTGTATGGCAACAGACAGCGCCAAGACTGGGTTAGACGTAGTATTATTTCAACACTACGAACAAGATGCGAAGATAACTCATAAAACCATTGCATTTGCGAGTTGGGTCTTATCCAAAATCGAGAGAAATTATTCCATTACAGAGCTGGAAGCTTCAGCGGTAGTCTGGAGTTTCCGAAAATTTAGATATTTTCTGTTCAGGAGGAAAATTATTGTATTTACAGATCATAAAGCTCTTCAGTTTTTACTCACAGCAAAGTTGACACATGGTAGGCTAGCAAGGTGGATTTTAATCCTGCAAGAGTATGAGTTCTGTGTAAAACATCCCAGGACCGGCAAACACCTTAGCAGATATGAAACTTCCTGGCAGATTAAAACTGTGTGCCCGACCGAGACTCGAACTCGGGACCTTTGCCTTTCGCGGGCAAGTGCTCTACCAACTGAGCTACCGAAGCACGACTCACGCCCGGTACTCACAGCTTTACTTCTGCCAGTACCTCGTCTCCTACCTTCCAAACTTTACAGAAGCTCTCCTGCGAACCATGCAGAACTAGCACTCCCGAAAGAAAGGATATTGCGGAGACATGGCTTAGCCACAGCCTGGGGGATGTTTCCAGAATGAGATTTTCACTCTGCAGCGGAGTGTGCGCTGATATGAAACTTCCTGGCAGATTAAAACTGTGTGCCCGACCGAGACTCGAACTCGGGACCTTTGCCTTTCGCGGGCAAGTGCTCTACCAACTGAGCTACCGAAGCACGACTCACGCCCGGTACTCACAGCTTTACTTCTGCCAGTACCTCGTCTCCTACCTTCCAAACTTTACAGAAGCTCTCCTGCGAACCATGCAGAACTAGCACTCCCGAAAGAAAGGATATTGCGGAGACATGGCTTAGCCACAGCCTGGGGGATGTTTCCAGAATGAGATTTTCACTCTGCAGCGGAGTGTGCGCTGATATGAAACTTCCTGGCAGATTAAAACTGTGTGCCCGACCGAGACTCGAACTCGGGACCTTTGCCTTTCGCGGGCAAGTGGCAAGTGGCAAGTGGCAAGTGGCAAGTGGTAGAGCACTTGCCCGCGAAAGGCAAAGGTCCCGAGTTCGAGTCTCGGTCCGGCACACAGTTTTAATCTGCCAGGAAGTTTCATTGGAACATGGTGTCGTCTGTACTGTAGTTCACGACATACCACGTGAGATGCCAATTTACATCATTTACAGACTATTATTAACGAAATGCCACACATTACTACACGCTTAGCACCAGTCACAGTGCTCAAAAATGAAAGACCAGTGGATAGGGTAACAGAAGTTGTACAGTTCCCCCTCATCCAGAAGACCATCAATCCAGCAGATAATAAAATTAGCACTCGAAAACGAGCAGCTGCAAAAAGGAAGCTCAGAGCAGACAGAGATGTGTCCACACAGGTATTCACTGTGGGTCAATTGGTTCTTGTTAAAACTCAGTTATTATCTAATAAAGGAAAACAGGTTTGTCATAAATTTTGTCCTGCTCATAAGGGGCCCATTTTAATTAGTAAAGTGGTTCATGCAAATGCAGCAGAATTGATTAAACCAATAACGGGAAAAACTATAGGTCTACATCACGTCAGCCACCTTAGGGCTCATAATGAATGATAATTCTTGCAGTGGTCATACAGTAGTTAGCCATGAAAACAAAATATAAATGGATCAAGGATAATACAAAAAAAATGTAGATATGTTTCAGGTAACAGCAGATCTCAAGAGGCAGACAGGACGAATGACAAAAACGTAATTATTCAAAAATAAGTACAATAATACTAATCATTTAAATCGTTAAAGTATGTCAAAAAATATAAAAAAACTGATAGCATGATGTACTGACTAACTAATCTACGTATCATCAATCCATGCTCATTCACGAAGTAAAGAAACCGTTATAAAATGAAATAACTTAAGGAGTAAACGATAAATTTTGTGTAAAGTACTGACACACACATGTATGAACATTAATTGTATTAGTCATGTAGTTATTCGATGTAAAATTCATTGTAAATTTGGACAAAGAGACGTGTAAGTAGTGGTAGGTGAAACGGGGAACACACACACAGCCATATCACTACAATCATCTGGGGAAGGAAGACAAGCTAATGATAGAAGTGGAAAGTCGACAGGAAGCTATGAGTCTGAGTGTGAGAGGTTATACGATTGCACAATATAGCATTGGCGACAAACCGGAGACGAAGTAATGAATTTACTGACTCACGCTTCACATTAGTGCGGAGACCGAGCCAGGTGTATTTGAAGAATATTGTCCCACGCCTCACCTTAACAGCGAGAGGACAGGGAAAACCAGCAACAGCGAGGGACAAAGGACGCACACCTGCGAGGAAAGTGAAACGAACCCATTAGTGGCGGTGACACGATAGAAGCGACTAGAATAGCAAACCGTTGCAAACAGCTCCATAGTACAACCGCCTGGAAAAATAAACTTTGAATATTTCTCTCAAATACCAAATAGAGAAGCTGATAACTGAAAATAGACACATTACTTCTGAAGTTATATATTCAAACTAGACCATATCTCATAACAGCATAATTGGTAATCCTTTGAATAGCTTTCACTGAATAACAAATCCTATCCCTTTGCCTGAGAAGTTGCAAGTTCCAAGAAAGAAGACATGAAGATACAGCAAGAAACGAAGAAAAGATAGGGTCTCAAGATGAGGGCAGAAGACAGCAAGATTCCTTTCTAAATCCTATAACTTAAACCAGTATGAGATTTGGCAGAATCCACAGAAAGCAATATTCAGCAAAACCGTGGCAGTTATTTAATTCTAACCAAGGAACCAACCAAAGGCGGTCAAACCATCAATCAGAGTACGCATAATGGGGACATCAAACTGCAGCAATTGTTGAGGGGCTACACTCATCAACCTCGATAGCAATGACGCTAATAAAGGACAAGGGCACATGCGCTATTACATAAGGGTATTGCCTTGGACGAGCAGTTTGTCATCAAAACAATGCAACATGGAATTGAACACATAACGGGATTCATGATCAAACACTCAGAACTGTAAATATCGACAATCTTCAGCAACATTGCGCAGAGTCTACAACTGACTAGTAGCATCAAGCACCACTGATCGACAGCAGCACCGGGAAGCAAACCCAGCCCTAAGTTCAAAGTGTAAAGTGCATGAAGAAAGAAAGTGATGCGTGTGACAAGATCATTGTAATATTTTGAAGAGTGGAAAAGATAATTACTTCAGCAAGGAGTTGAGATGCCTGTAAATATTCAGTCGCAACTGTACCACTGCGAATTTGTACTTTATGTGTTTCAGCTGTATTTTGTAATTCAATTTGTAAATTGTTAAAGTATATTCATAAATGTATCATGTTTACACTTTGTATTTCATGTGTAATTTGGAAATGTCCATACGAACTAAATAAGAATTTGTGTATATTTTGGAAATATGTGTTTTTAATTATTAATAATGTCAATGAATATAAAGTTTGTATTATGCAAAAAATATTAACTGTTTTATATGTATAAATACATGTCAGTTTATGAGGCTAAATTGTAATATTTGTATAGTATTTACGTGTTGAGAATAGCGATAAGAGAAACAAACGCTTCCTTAACTTCACTCATCTTTCATAATCATCAGTATCATGTATGTTTGAGAAATTGTGGAACGCCTGAAATTATTGTAGAATGACAATCCAAAGGGTCGATGAACCATTTTGATAAAAGTTAACCACAAGTACTAGAGAGAAAAATGTTGTCAGATTAGTCAAACAACTGCTTTAAAGGACTATGAAGTCATATAATGATAATCTAAATACGAAATGGAGTGTAAAGCAATAGCCGGCCGCGGTGGTCTCGCGGTTCTAGGCGCGCAGTCCGGAACCGTGCGACTGCTACGGTCGCAGGTTCGAATCCTGCCTCGGGCATGGATGTGTGTGATGTCCTTAGGTTAGTTAGGTTTAAGTAGTTCTAAGTTCTAGGGGACTAATGACCACAGCAGTTGAGTCCCATAGTGCTCAGAGCCATTTGAACCATTTGTAAAGCAATACATTTCATATTAAAAAAATAGAATATTCAAAAGAAATCATCTAGCACAGGATAGACCAGTAGCTGGACAGTAATTAAAATTAATTGAGCTTATAATTTTGCACTGCAATGAGCAATGCCTGAACAATTGGCCACACCAGCATAAAATTAATTCGGAAAGGTAGGTATGTGTAAGACGTCCGGATTTTACGGACCTTACATGAGCTCAGTCCATAACGACAGCACGATACAGTATGAGATCCCCAGAAAACTTCATTATCAACAAAAAGCAACTGCACTAATCTCATGTACCGAAAACTAACAAAACAATATCTACAAATATAAGGACAGGGGCATGCATAAATAAGTTAGAGTGAAATGCTTTCTGGAGACGAACCGAGCAGGTGGTCAATGGCATTGGAAAACCCCACTTAACAAGAGAACTCCGAGCTTCGGCGCAGAAAGGCGTAAGGCCAGAACAATACATTATTCCTTTTAACGTATATACGGCTGGGACCGAGGGTAAGTGGATGCACGGCTTTAGCAAGGCTAGCGGCGACCTGGCAAGAAAAAAATAAATTCACCTCTAACGAGACGGTCGTTGGCTGAAGATGCTGGGAGACGCAAACGCGACATGGTGGGGAGATCTCTACTATATAAAAGCATTTTGAGAACAAAAAATTTCTACATCTCTCTCGTCTCGCGGCGGACCACGCAAGTGTGTGGAAAATAGCGAGGGCGTTGAGGGCTTTGCATTTGCGAAGTGTGGACGATATGCTTCACGTATTGTGGCGACAGATAGAAAAGAGGTAGTTAATTATTGCTGTGGGAATTTTTGCGGGCAATGAAATTGTGCACGTTCCTCCAACCTTAGCGAGTGTGCAATAGCCATTATTTCGACTAGGGAAACATTAACGTTCTACGGGACACAGGAAAGTTGAGACTGAGTGAATTCAGTTAAGGCCAGACTAGGGAATTAGCGTTAGTGAACGGCACTTTCTGACTTCTACATTGATCTAAGTGAAACACGCTAAACCACATGATCGGCACTTTCTGACTTCTACATTGATGTAAATGAAACACGCTAAACCACATGCATTAGTGGTAATTCGAGGGCCAGTCTCATTGGTATGTAACTTTACACAATCAGTTCTTGCAAAAATATAGATTCATTATCTCTTAAATTTTCTCATGTAGCCTCTAACATATTTCAGATATCGAAGGCTGCTCGTTGCCATATTGTAAAGAAAATTTAAGTATTGCTTTTCAGAGCATTTTCATGATGGAAATTCGAAACAAGGTACTTTCTGGTAAATTCGAGAAACTGCTCGCAAATTCACTGGCCGTTGCTGCAGCAGGAATTGGTAAACAATGTCCTTGCACGACGTTAGTCATCGCGGTCTCAACCAATTAGGCCCCTCGAGTATCTGTATAGGTGTCTCTCAGACAATTTGTCTTTTATATTTCCCTCCTAATTCTTGTCCTGCTTTCCTGGCCCATCACAAATTCATACTTTCCACAACAGGAGCATAACGCTGCAAGTTCAGAAATTCAGAAAATGACGTTACTGATGTGATTTCACTGATTTTTACCTCCCCTAATTATATTCATGTTAGTATCTTTAATTCAGTCGATGTAAAGTCGTATGTCACGGTTAGTTACTGCCCACCCTCATAGCCATTCTTCTGTAAGGAGGAGGATCTCCCCGTGAGTGTAAAAACGGAGATGAGATTGAATGTTTGTGTCGCTGTTGAAGGTATACTCGAGTAGCCTAATGGTTAAGGAGACTCCTTGCAAAATGTTGGAGATGTGGGTTAATATTCGAGCTGGTTAAGATTTTTCATTTCTCATGAAATACCGGGTGATCAAAAAGTCAGTATAAATTTGAAAACTGAATAAATCACGGAATAATGTAGATAGAGAGATACAAATTGACACGCGTGCTTGGAATGACATGGGGTTTCATTAGAACCAAAAAAATCGAAACTTTCAAAAAATGTCCGACAGATGGCGCTTCATCTGATCAGAATAGCAATAATTAGCATAACAAAGTAAGACAAAGCAAAGATGATGTTCTTTACAGGAAATGCTCAATATGTCCACCATGATTCCTCAACAATAGCTGTAGTCGAGGAATAATGTTGTGAACAGCACTGTAAAGCATGTCCGGAGTTATGGTGAGGCATTGGCGTCGGATGTTGTCTTTCAGCATCCCTAGAGATGTCGGTCGACCACGATACATTTGCGACTTCAGGTAACCCCAAAGCCAATAATCGCACGGACTGAGGTCTGGGGACCTGGGAGGCCAAGCATGACGAAAGTGGCGGCTGAGCACACGATCATCACCAAACGACGCGCGCAAGAGATCTTTCACGCGTCTATCAATATGGGGTGTTTTTTTTTTTTTTTTTTGGTTCTAATAAAACCCCATGTCATTACAAGCATGTGTGTCAATTTGTACCTCTCTATCTACATTATTCCGTGGTTTACTAATTTTCAAATTTATACTGACTTTTTGATCACCCGGTATTAATTGCCTTCTAGGTTCAACCTTCCTGCAGCCAATGGCTGCTACCAATTTAGGAATTAAGTTTAATTTTAACTGTATTGCTTACATTGTTTTAATTGCATGTAGTTCAGCAGAATAATTATGTTTGTCGAATGCTGAATAATTCATTGGTTAATACTCAAGGGTTTAAGGAGGCCATTCACCGAAAAGCAGACGCGTTGAGTTGTCGATGGGCACACAAAAAAGAAATAAAAGTTGGTATCTTTCGCAGTTATAATAACCCATGTAGGGGCATGTGTAGGGCACATGTGTGTGTTTTTTTTTTTACTTTGTCTCGCCAAAGAATAACTCCAAATTCTATCAAGTTTTCATCCTTTTTTGTGTGCCTGTCGACAAGGCAACGCTGCTACTTTTCAGTGAGTGGTCTCCCTTAATACAAAAGTATTTATAATCTACAAGAACTTTCCTGCAACATTGAATTCATTGGTAATTGTTGTATAAAAGATAAATATTTCAATTGTATGTGAGAAATGTAAGACTTTGAGGATCTGCATGGCTTGTAAGAATTGTAATGTTCAGAAAGGAGCCAATCGCGAAAGTAGTTATTGGCAAAGTTTTATGCAGTAAGTTGTAGAGTCAGTTGTACAGGATCAATCGAATAAAATGAAGTCCTGGTCATAAACACTGCAATACCAGGAAGGACAGCGACTAAAGAAATTTTATGCATTTTAGGTATACACTATAACAAGAATAGCACATGTTTAAATTTGTAACTTGTTTGTGGGTATACAGCTTGTGAAAGTCAGTACAGAGAGCTGCCACCACTGGCAGCAGTAATAGCTCTAACCCAGCTAGACATCGAGTTAAACTAAGACTGAATGACGGGTATGGGTACAGTCTTCTATGCTCCTTCGACTCTATGCGAATGTTCATTAACTATAGAAGCTGCCACGTGGTAACATGCCGGTCTCTTAGCAAACCATGGCCACAGAGTGGGTTAGAGTTCTGGAGAACGTGCTCTCCAAGGTAATAGTCGAAGTCGAACACTCTCCGTATCGAGGTAGGTCAGGACAGCGCGGGAAAGATGTGATCTTGCGTTATCTTATAGAAAGCTAACGTCACGGAGGCCTCGAAATTAGGACATAGTCTTAATATGTCATAGATGTAACAGCTGCTGTCCAAATTGCTGACTGTGCGAACTTGAGGTAATTATGTTGTTTATGCAATGGCATCAGTGTGATCACGCCAGGGGCTGGTCCTGTGTGATGAAGACGAATTCAATAAGGCAACATTCGCTCTCATCGGGCCCTCCACACAGGGATAGGTCAATTGTGATATTTCTCGCAGAACTGGTACTCTTCATGAAAGGCGACGTGATGCCACTCATGGGTCCAGTGTTGTGACGGAGTATGCTGCTGTTGCTCCTGTCTGCTGCCGCGTTAAAGGAAGCAGTAACAATGGTCGCCGCGATGACAGTCCGTGGTGCTCCATGCGTCGTCACTAGGTCCCTGTGGTTGATTGTGTAGCTGTTTGGTTGTTCATTTCTGACTCAAGGTTCGTGACGTGACTGTACGGTACTGCAAAGCCGAGAGAATTACAGGTCTGTCCTCTAGAAAGATCCAGCATAACGTTGATTATTCACCTGCGGAACCGATCTATTTCACGTATGACAGAAGGGGGATTGAAATTAACAAGTGCAGCAATATAAGGAAACAGTATGGTGCACGATCAGTTGAATTCCAAGACGTGCAGGTAGAGGTTCCTCCTTCTTACACGACCATAACTCGATCTTCTCATGGACGACCAACATTAGAATGCGATTTCTGAATGAGAAACCCGCTGAGTAACCTGTACATAGTGAACGTGTTCTGCGGTAAAGAAAAAGTGCAACACCCTGAAGGACAAGGCCATTTTATTGACAAGTGAGGGAGGTAGTTCATCATTGTAGGGGTATATTATAACAAATTCAGATCAAATGATACACACCTGTCGCAGTAAAGGGTGTCCCAAACAGTGGTAGCAATACAAACAGTAACCCTGTCAGGTGGCTACGCAGCAGTGTTTTCTCGCGTGCAAAGTATCACAAATGTTCCGAATGGCGTCCTGCCATAGTCTGTCAAAGCCTCTTGCCCTTCTTGCAATTCGGCTATGGTTCTTGCAGGCTCTGGAGAACGAGGAAGTCATCACGTCCCATGCATGTGTAATTGGCGAGAGATCTGGTGATCTTGCTGGGCAGGGCAATTGTGTACACCACGACGTGAACGTTGCGTCGCAGCAGCAATACGTGAGCGTGAAATGACCTGCTGAAAAAGCACATTGCCTTCCTGTTGAGGAAATGAAAATATCACAGAGAGGACGGCCTGTTCCATGTACCGGCCACAGGGTACCTTAGCGTGCAGAAACACCAAACTTCGTCGCGAGTTGTAACTGATGGCTCCCCCAACCACGAAGCTCTGGAGGAGTCTAGTGCGTCGTGGAGAATGCACTCTACGGTGGACAGCTCAGCAGATCTATGCCATATACAGGTACGTCCATCACTCACATACAGACAGAACCTACTCTCATCACTGAAAACAACAGAGCGGTATTCCAGTCGCCAGTCAACTCTTTCACGACACCTGGGTAGCAGCTGCAAGCAGATGATTCTCAATGGTGCCTGGTAAAAAAGCAGATGCAAAATGTGCCCGACTTTCGTCTCTGGATGTTGTTCCGTGTTCCAATGTTGTTCGCACAATGCGTCGATGTTGACGTGCGTCTGTACTACGCGTTCGTCGAGAACCTGGTCTGTCGATGTGAGAGTGTTCAACAAACCGCTGTTGAAAGCAATGACATACCACTGATAGATCGCGCTCAATATGTCCGTCGATACGTCCATCCACATTTCCGTAGGCCCACATTGCGACCTCTTTCATATGGATAAAGTAGTTCGACGGGAATACATACTTGTCGGTGGGGCATGTTTGACCCTAGAATGAATGTTGCAAACTGTGGTCACCTCTAAACTGTACACAGTTAGTGCCTGCAGAGTGAAACCAGAGGGAGCACAGACAGGACCCTAGAGCACCATCTGATCACCGATGACCAAGAAAACAAATGTGTCACTATCACTACGACACCGTAGCATGCATGTATTGCGCATTGATACCACTGAACCCAGTCCCAGTCGGTGTATTTGGGGTTACTCAATACGTACTCTGAGCAATTTGGCTGAAATACAAATCTTTTGCATATGAAAGCACTTGGCGTTTGTTGCAGGCTACATTCATGATGTTTTAATTTAAATGGTCCGCAGTTTAGTATTATTTTTAATGTAGGAGGCAGTGCAGTGAGGAAATTTTGTATTGCCGGGTGTTGCATCTTCGATAAGAGCGTAAATTTCAAGTACGAGAGGCCTTCAAGTAATGCAACACATATTTTTCTCTGCCAGTTTCAGTTGAAAAAATTCGGAATTTGCTGTGGGAAATCTTGGAATATTCCCGCTTCAGACCCTATAGTTTCATGAAATTCCTACAGGTGGGAGCGCTATACGTAATCTTCAAAATGGCGTCTGTAATAGAAAGCTGTCAGTGAGTTTCTTTTGGTGGAAAACCAGACCGTCGTAGATATTCAAAGGCTCTTGTAGAATGTTTACGGAGACGTGTTAGACAACAAGAGCATGGTTAGTCGTTGGAAGAGGATGACACATCACCATAATAAGGTCGCGCAAACCTGTACAATCTCCTACGTGCCGGTCACACACAGCTGTGAATCCTGCAGTGTTGGAACGTGTGGACACTCTCATTGGAGGCAATTGATGGATCACAATAAAACACCTCGGTGCACAACTGGACGTCTCTGTTGGTAGTGCTGACACACCCGTCCACCCGTTGGGGTACCGGTACTCAAAAGCGTGTGCCCGCTGGTTCCTCGTCGCCTACTCACCTTCTGGCTTCCATCCGTTTGGTCCAATGTAGGATGGTCTTGAGGTAAGCAGTACGTGGATGATGGGGACGTTATTGCTGCAGAAAGACGTTGACTCCGACGTTGACCGTAGAGTGGTACCATGCAGCAGTACAGGCCCTCGCTGTAAGATGGCGTAAGGTCGTCGGTTTGAACTGAGATTACGTTTAAAAATAGTTTTTAGTAGCCAAAAGAGTGGGGAATAATATGGTTTTCTGGAATCCTGGATAAAACCAACCTATTTAAAAAAAATGGGCTGAATTACTTATTGAATGCCGCTTATATACCGTAGACGCTTGAACAGCTTACGTGACACTCGTTACTCCTCACAAGGAACCTCCCCATCGCACCACCCTCAGATTTAGTTATAAGTTGGCACAGTGGATAGGCCTTGAAAAACTGAACACAGATCAATCGAGAAAACAGGAAGAAGTTGTGTAGAACTATGAAAAAAATAAGCAAAATATACAAACTGAGTAGTCGATGAGCAAGATAGGCAACATCAAGGACAATGTAACCTAAGGAGCGCCGTGGTTCCGTGGTATCTGCTAAATAGCAGAAACTCAGGAGTTGCGGGTACATAAACATTCACCAGCACAGCCAACAGTTACGACATACACCAATTGTTACGTGAAGTGCATCATTTGGTAAATGAACGGTGTAGCACAATTAGCATTCATGATGAATTTTCTGCTCGCATTGTAACATGAAGCACTCCTAGAAAATTAGGGGGGAAAATGTAAGATGGCAGAGGTAGCCAATTTTCGTTGTGTAAAAATGAGGGGAAAAACTTAAGGCGGTGGTATTAGCTCTATTAGCCTATATGAAAATGGCCTGAAATCCAATTTGCGGATAAAATCTAATATTAGAAAATTATCCCGTTTTAACATATTCTGAGAATTCGAAATACGGCCACTGCCGTCAGTAACAGTAGCCAAGCAGTCACTGTGGTCTGCAGATGTCAATGAAGATTCCTCCTGTGTTGTTTGACCTTCAGACCGGTGAGACTGAAGGTTGAAGCCCTTGTTATCTCGTTTTTAAATTTTTTCGCAATTTTTAGATTTAACAAATCTAACACGGTCTTGTATTACATAAATCATACCTTACATATTTCAGCTGTGGCAACCACAGTATTTAAAGAAAGGTGCTAATTTAACAATTGTCATGTTTTGCATGTCTTAAACATGCGTATCATTAGTTCAAACTTAATTTTTTCAAGTCACCAGCAATACCAGATTTTTACAGCAGCTTATAATTCGATACTTTCCTGTGCAGCTTCCCGTAATCTATCTACACTGCCTGACAAAAAATGTGAAGCTCCCAAAGGACCAAAGGAGAGAAGTATACACAGTGAAGTTTCACTATTAGAGAGAGTATGCTACGTTAATTCAGTGATTACAAAATCGAGTCAAATATACGAACAACTCGGCAGTATAAGCCCGCTTACCAGCATGACGTTGCACCCCTCTGTCAAGGATCCATCCACTGATTCAGATGGACAAGGTCTAACAAAGCCCTTGTATTCCCTACTGAGGCATGTTGGCCTAAAACTGTTGTAAATAGTCCTTGATATCCTATATACTGGCACTGGGACAGAACTGACGCCGGAGAAGGTATCACACACGTGCTGTCAGGGACAGATCTGCGTATCATTACAACGTGCCTGGAATACAATAAGGCGATCCTTCCTTGAGGTGGTCAGACGTGGTCGACCAGGGCCTTGACGACGAGTATACCTGTCCTCACATTCTCATGCAATTCAACGTGGAACTACTGCCACATCCCAATGTCCCAAAAATGGCAGCTTTCAAACTTTCTCAGATGCTGATAACGCTGTCGCACACAGGTATGTAGAATCTCCGTTTCCTTCACAGTGATCACTCAACATATGACACTGTTTACACACCTTGTATGCCCTATAAGGGCCTAGTAGCAACACTAAACACGAACCATGCTAATGTACTCTGGTGGCTGTTTTACCTGACAGAGGATTGCAACATTAATCATTAACATGCCCGTCGATGTGTATGGAGTTACATTAACATCCGACCGTGTTCTCTGGGTGATCCACTTTATTTGTCAGACAGAGTATATTTTGTGCATACGTCTTTACAAAATCATTTTAATTACTATGCAAACAATAACTAAAGTTTTTGGTCTATAACAGTAAGAAACAAAAGAACAACAATTCGCAAACGCATTTTGTTTTATTCAGATTCGATTACGTTGCCCAGTCTACAGTCACTAGGGTTGATCATACTCAGTGTTCCTCTCCTTAACTAGATGTAAATAACATTACACTGCCATCATTTGAGTCACAGCTTCCGTATTTTAAGAGTCTCTGTAGAGTCATCTTACAGACAAGAGAAGTCATGCAGACACTGTCTAGGATTTGGAAACGTCATTACCATGACACTGTGCAGTTATAAATCTGACACGTGCTGGCAGTCACTTCGCCAATCTGAAGATGTACATTTTTCTTCTCCTTTATTCTAGGACAGCGTACCTCAAGAAGAAGGTGCGCGCGCGAGCACACACACACACACACACACACACACACACACACACACACACATACTTACTGTGACAGTGCAACTGAGACTTTTTGTACGGTAGTCTGTCAGTTCCCTAAACTGGAAGTGACACGCGAGTACTGCACATGCTCATGTTCTTATCGCTTGTCATCTCTGCACTGTATAGGATATTTTGTCAAAGAAGTCGGTCATATGTTCTGATTTGGTATGCAACAAGTACACTGCGTGTGTGTGTGTGTGTGTGTGTGTGTGTGTGTGTGTGTGTGTGTGTGTGTGTGTGTGTGTGTGTGTGTGCATCATGGCCCAATGGATAAGGTATTTATCAGGGAAAGTGGCCGTAATACACGTTTTCTAGTCTGTCCAGTAGTAGCCAAGTATCATGCGAGGAATATACAAGGTAAGTTAGAATACTCGCTTATAAATATGAGGCTTTTAGTTCATACATGGCATTTCCTCATGAAACAGCATTACCGTCAACAGCGATAAGAGACGCCTGATATCCGTACATGTCATCCGCCTAAAAGATGGGTGAACCGCCTCCTTGTTGAACCTGTAAGACTGTCTGCCTTAGATATGAGCTGGTTACTCGATGCCTGCGCTATCTGCTATGGCGATCAACAAGAGTCACCGAGCGAGGTGGCGCAGTGGTTAGACACTGGACTCGCATTCGGGAGGACGACGGTTCAATCCCGCGTCCGGCCATCCTGATTTAGGTTTTCCGTGATTTCCCTAAATCACTCCAGGCAAATGCCGGGATGGTTCCTCTGAAAGGGCACGGCCGACTTCCTTCCCCATCCTTCCCTAATCCGATGAGACCGATGACCACGCTGTCTGGTCTCCTACCCTAAAAAACAACCAACCAACAAGAGTCACACAACTACTGCACTCTTCAGTGAAGAGAATACGACACAACTGATCAGGGTTCTATTCCAGATGTGCCCTTGCCAAACTTCCTCGCTCACCACAGTCCTACGGAGTTTGTACTATCGTTCGTAAGGGCTGCCTAGAGGCCAAGTTGATCGCGCAGAGACGCTAGCTTTCTGCGTGTGTCGACACAGCCCTCCTTGCTTCCCCAAAAGAATCAATGAGCAGGTCTGTCGCATTCTTCTCAGGGTATCTATCAGCCTCAGTTTGTAGATAGCAATCAGAAGCTAGTATTGTTGACGGCGGATGACCGTTAAGAGGCAGATCTTCGACGTTTCATGTCTCGCAACAGCAGTTGTACGTTCGAATGATGTCGCTAGGATGCACGCCAATAAGAGAGTCAGATACCCGCGCTGACAGCCCCTTCCACAATAAAGTGAAGTTCGTGCAAGGTCTAGGAGTGTTAGTATATGCCAGCCGCCCTTGGAATCGCAGTATGCTCCACCAAACCACACTCTGGATGCGAGTTTACTTTCACTTTCACCTACGTATCGATTCCTCGTGACCAAAAGTATACTGAGAAAGCGGTTATTCGATTTCTTTTAAAAAAAAGAAAACACGAACACGAACAATGCAAGTGAAGATGCATATAACAAACTTTTTTGACCAGTTCACCTGTGCGTGCATGGGTTCGTGTGTCCCAGACTCAAAACTTGTGTGTGTGTGTGTGTGTGTGAGAGAGAGAGAGAGAGAGAGAGAGAGAGAGAGAGAGAGAGAGAGAGAGCAGTACACCAAGGTCCAATGGCAGTGGGGTACGTCCACAAGTCAAATAAGAAACCAAGATTTTTTTTGTAATAGGAAGTTAACGGCTATCAGACAACAGAGGTTGATACATTTTAAATGCTCTCCGTTGCCATTGGAAGAATGGGTTCAGTTCCTAGCGTAATTTAAACTGTTTGCTCCGCCATTGTGATCTTCGTATATGCCACTTGGTCGGTTCAGTAGTCTGAAAAACACCGATATAAAGGAAGGAAAGCTATTTGAGGTTTACCGCCCCATCAGTGACATGATTGTCAGAAACAAAGCGTAAAATTGAATTGGGGGACGTTTTAGAAAGGAAATCGGCCATGTCATTTTCAAAAGTAACATCCTGGCATTTACATTAAACGATTTAGGGAGCTTACATGAAACCTAATTGTGTTTGGCTAGACGATGATTTAAAGCCAGTTCAATGTGCTAAACAATGTCCATCCACAATTGGTAGGCTTAAAACAGGGACTTCCTTTCGGACAAGGTGTTAAGTCATAATAGAGCAGATGACGCAACATGCCACTGCAGTTGGTTCTGGACTAATCTTAATGAGAATAGGAGTCCCTCCATTATCGGACTCCCTCTCACAGCCGTCAAGCTGCATGTGACAGCTGCGGCGCACAGAGAGCGGCGTGTAAAATGCACACGCATCTTCGTTAGTATAGTTGCTAAACAACTCAGATCACTTAAGAAAGGAAAGTCTTCCGGTTCAGATGGTATACCAATCAGGTTCCTTTCAGAGTATGCAGACACAATAGCGCCTTTCTTAGAAATCATATAAAACCGCTCACTTGACGGAAGGTCTGCTCCTAAAGACTAGAAAGTAGCACAGGTCACACCAATATTCAGGAAAGGAAATAGGATTAACCCATTGAATTACAGACCCATATCACTGACCTCAATTTGCAGTAGGATTTTGGAGCATATACTGTAATCGAACATTATGAATCATCTTGAAGAAAATGACTTACTGATACATAACCAACACGGATTCAGAAAATATCGTTCTTGTGCAACACAGCTAGCTCTTCATTCCCATGAAATGATGAGTGCTGTCGACAACGGATCTCAGATCGATTCTATATTCCTAGATTTCCAGAAGGCTTTTGGTACCGTTCCTCACAAGCGAATATTAATCAAATTGCGTGTCTATGGAGTATCGTCTCAGTTGTGTGACTGGATTCGTGATTTCCTCTCTGAGAGGTCACAGTTCGTAGTGATAGACGGTAAATCATCGAGTAGAACAGAAGTGATATCTGGCGTTCCACAAGGTAGTGTCATAGGCCCTCTGCTGTTCCTGATTTACATAAATAATCTAGGCGATAATCTGAGCAGCCCCCTTAGACTGTTTGCAGATGACGCTGTAATTTACCGTCTAGTAAAATCATCAGACGATCAATTCCATTTACAAAATGATCTAGAGAGAATTTCTGTAAAAGTGGCAATTAGCACTAAACAAAGAAAAGTGCGAGGTCATCCACATTTGTGCTAAAAGAAATCCGATAAATTATGGGTATATGATAAATCGAACAAATCTAAGGGCTGTCAATTCGATTAAATACCTAGGAATTACAATAACGAGCAACTTAAATTGGAAAGACTACATAGATAATATTGTGGGGAAGGCGAAACAAAGACTGCACTTTGTTGGCAGAACACTTAGAATATGCGACAAACCCACTAAAGTGAGAGCGTACATGACACTTGTCCGTCCTCTGCTGGAATATTGCAACGCGGTATGGGAGCCTTACCAGGTAGGATTGACGGAGGACATCGAAAAAGTGCAAAGAATGGCAGCTCGTTTCGTGTTATCGCCCAATAGGGGTGAGAGTGTCACTGCTATGGTACGTGAGTTGGGGTGGCAGTTACTGAAACAAAGGCGGTTTTCTTTGCGGCGAGATATATTTACGAAATTGCAATCACCAACTTTGTCTTCCGAATGCAAAATATTTTTTTGACACCCACCTGCGTAGGGAGAAATGATCATCATAATAAAATAAGAGAAATCAGAGCTCGAATGGAAAGATTTAGGTATTCCTTTTTCCCACGCGCCATTCGAGAGTGGAATGGTAGAGAAATAGTATGAAAATGGTTCGATGAACCCTCTGCCAGATACGTAAGTGTGAATTGCAGAGTAATCATGTAGATGTAGATGTAGAAAAAGGTTGACAAACACGTCAGGACGTTTTTATCGAACATGAGTGCAATGATAGAGAAGAAGGAAGTGCACTTTCCAGATGTAATGGGTACCTCAGTTCGCACATTAAATGATTGGGATATTGTTGTACATTGAGTGGTTCAGGTAGATCCATGACAATACGCAGCAATGGATCACCGTGATTTCCAGTGACGTATAGAAAAGACATCTAAAACTTTATCTCCTGTTCTCAATGAATTACATAGGCAACATACGGTAAATACGTACGTGCACCTATGTCGAAGCCTCTAAAAGACAGAGGTGGTGGAGGAGGAAGAGGTGAATAAATGCTAAGTTTTATAAACAAATTCATTTATTCATATACTGTCCTAAAAATATCTGCACATTATCTGAAGCAAATATAAAATAATTTTTTGCTTCTTCACCATAAATTTGCTTGTCACTTTGAATAGATAGACATTTTTATGATTCAAGGTTGTAAATAGCTATTTTTTTTGTAGATTTCACCTAATCACAACACCTGGTCACAGTATTTGATGTAACCGAAGCCGTCTACATGGTCAAAGTTTTTCAGGGATGGTACCGTAACTTCGTATACTATTTCAATACTGTCACAGCATCTTGTGTGATGTAAACGTATCAGTCATGCTGTTGTTTTTTGAGTCTGTACACTCTGTACTGTTCTAAACTGTGTGCACGAAGAAACAATTGTAGAAAACGTCGTTATTAATGTCCAGCGTTTGTGAATGCAACAAAGGCAACATCCTTAAACACGACTCGTTTACTCTCATCGTAGAATACCGGAGTGTCCACTGTGATATTCACACTCTAAGGTGTCATCTTGAAATGTCTCAGATGCGAAGCAGCACTTGGTAATTTATGCAGCTAGCTGCACTATTCCAGTAAGTGTGGCATAGTTGAATACGTGGTTATGTAACAATAATTCTTATGCTGCAGTGTTTGAGGGAAGTTGTCTGATGATTCAAATTCAATATGGATATCCCCTGGCCTTGATTTTATATTTTTGTTTTGCTTCGAGCAGTCAGTCATGACAATTGGTGCTAGCTCTTTAAATTGTTGTGGGTTGAGTATGCATCCAGATTCATCACCCTCATAGTAAGAAGAGCGAAAACTCACGGACATGTCATACTGTAGGGCAATATTATAATTATCCCTCTCAAGGTGTAGATTATCACAAGTTCAAATAAACTCTAGCATTGGTTAATTTACAGTAGTCAGATAAATGGAATATTTTTTTCAGATGTCCCATCCTGTCTGTATGCAGTAACAGAATGATGAATAAAGGCATTTGTATGGAAATTTAATGACAGTTGAATATCAGAATTCAATAAATGTAAAAATATCAGAGGCTCCTACTCTGTCACAGAAATATGAGGCATTTTCTACACCAATTTTTCCTGTTTTTGCTGTCCTTGAACGTGCGTGTTATTATCTGTCTCAATTCTGACCATAATCAGTTCTAGTTTAGTATTCATGATAACATTTCTACAGCCCTATTAACATTTTGAGTGGAGTACACACACTCAAGTTATCTCTTATAGATCAGTCTATGAATCACCCATGGTTTTGTAAAGCATTCTAGTCAGAAGTTGATGCGGAAACATATGTCTTGAGGACTGATGTTATTCCAACCTTTCTTGTGCAGTTGGTCTAGATACATTTATTGAAACATGTAAGTCATGATGCTGCTCTAGGGCTTCCACCGTTCATGTATGTTCCTCCCAAATATAGGAAATGGTTGTTAAGAATTGTTAAATCATCTTCGCGGTGAATGAGAATCCTTACCTCATTATTAAATTGATTTGTAGGAGGAAAAGCCCTGGCAAATAACCCCATAATTGTATTGAACTGGAAGTGTTACGTCTGTGATGACATTGTGCAATTCCAGCCCTATAAGATAATGGAATCTTTAATTGTCCCGTGTTATTATGTTGTAATTCCGCTGCAAAGTGGTGTACTGATGGCTATGCTTGCCAGTTTTATACTTTACATCCATGCTGCTGCTTCAACTGAAGATGTACCGTGGTTTCCTCTCCTTAGAAGTCGATTATATTGTCATCCTAATCAACAATATTCAACTTGATATTGTCTGATGTTTGAACAGCCACTAGGAAGTAAATCTGGCTGCTTAGCACCTCGACGAGTTTATAGCCTGGTCTCACTGTAGGGAAGATTCTGTCAATTCTATGAATTAACCTGTTAGTGTGGCATCTTGTCATACTAAACTAAAGACAGATCATGCTAACTTCCAGTGTGTTCAGTGGCTGTTCTGACTCATAAATTTTGTCAGTATTATTGTCTAAGACTTGCCTCCTTGTGATACTCAGTAATGGTCCTATTGAGCCGTTGTGGCTATATTCTATTGTCTGCTTTGTAATTTTTACTCTCGTTTTAAGCATATTAACTTTTGGATATGACTCATATCCTTTTACAGATCGGTTTATAAACGCGTTTATATCGCCAATATCGTATAAGCCAAGAGGTATTTCAACAATTTTACCACTTCCTAGATGTAGCTCCTTGTTCGCATCAGTGATATTACAAATGCTGTTGCATGTTTCCAGAATGATCAATGCAATTCTCCATTCTTAAATGCTTAGATCTATTGGTATAAAGTTGTCACTTAGTACTGATGATCGTTGTTTTAATGTTAGAGTGCACATCACATGTGGACCTCAACAGACGCAGTCATGTGCCTGCAGCTTGTCTTTACACTATGGTAAGCAGGAACAATGGGCAGAAATGCCCAGAGAAATATCAACTGATGTCCTGGTAATATTGAAAGTTGTGGAACACACATCTGTGGCTGATGTAATGGCGCAATGCTTCAGTTCAGCTTAAATTTCCATGTGAATCAGAGTAGTGTATGTTATTCAACTTCCTTTTTTCTAACATACACAACCAGATGGGTTCCAGATACTCCCATTCATTTAAATTTACAATTCCACTTTCTTTAGATTTTCACCCGGTCCTATGCATCATATTGTGAAAAAGAAGCACACTCTTTGGATTTGGAATATTTTGAAGTATTTGCGCTGACTTGTGTTTGTATGCAGTGTGTTGGTAGTACTGCTAGGAGTTCTTTTATATAAACATTTGAAGTCCTGTCTTTTGCATTTTTAACTATAGCCCTTTCCTGATTGTGACAGCCCGCATCATCCTATTATGCCTTTTAGCCGCCTAAAGTTACTGCTCTGCATTTTGTGCACTCTTAACTGTTCAGTCTTTGACTGCCACCACTCCAGCTAATGAGCCAATAGCTGATAGTCTTGTAAGCGCTGGAATTAGGAGTGGGATTATTCCACCAGATGCCTTAGGTACCGATGGAACCCTCTGCACTTTAACCCATCTTCTTCTTACTCCTTTCGGCTTCAAGGCACTTTTAGCTGCTACCGCCGTTGATGTGATACACTTTTTCAAGCACCTTACAGATATAGGTTTCTGTTTCTTTAGTGTATAATGATGATGCTCATAACTTATCAGAAATTTATCCCAGCACCCAATTTAAGTCTCACTTGTTTTATCAACTACAATTACTGCAATACCTTGCTCTATGCCTATATTCTGTCCTCGTCATATTTGATTGACTTTATCAGCTAATATTCAATCAGCAGCGTGACGTCCTGCCAAGCTATTATTTGCATCGGACACTAATTTATGTTCTTAGCACATCTCATTTATTAGATTAATCCACTTATAGACATGAGCTAAACACTTTTTCAGCTTTGTTCCAGGTCCTAGGCAGTTATATCGTGGGATGTGCAGCTCAACTGGCAGCTTATCGAGAGTACTGTCACCACCTCTGATGTGATTCCTATCACTCATGTTACGCTGCTGCAATGTTTGAAGTTTGTACACTCTATTATATACCAAATACTTACCGTTTATCCAACTGTTGTGCGATGATGGAAATCTGGGTCATTTAACTAAAGTCTTGTTCCCTCAACATCTTGTAACACCATCTATGAGGAACAATTCTGTGCTTCTCTGCAATTCTTCTGTGTAAAAAGTCCCAGCAGTTTCTGTACCTTCATTGTCGTTTAAGATGTAAAGTCTTAGGTTTGTTCATTTCACTTTGGAAATTTTAAATATCTCCATTGACCATTCCAGCAGGCAATATTTATAAAATACTGTTTTGCATTTTGAAATGCTCACTAATCACCAACAGTGAATTTCCGTTTGTGTGGATCCACAATTTTAATAAGATTGTATGGTGTACTTAGAGGTTCATTATCATGAACATCAATTGGCTTCATTCTTATCCTATGATCTTCAGACTGTATGTGGTTCCCAACTATTTGTGGGAGAATATCTAGTATTTATATGATTATCAAAGATTCAGTTACACTCACACGTGATTTTCTATTATTCTGTTCAAGCATTCCACAATATTCACTTTCATGTGGGCAACGGTCGATTAGTGATTTATTCTGTACGGCTCCATTACCATCTCGAAATACCTCTTGCAAAATTCGGCCCAATGATCGGTTTGATGGTTGCCTGTGCAACGATTCAGCCCCGCTGCAGCAGTTGCTCAAACACCTGCAACTTCCTTCCGACTCTGTGCATTCACAGGTAGGTCCCAGGCAAATTTGGAATATGTATCTACAAGCACTAAAATATATTTGTAATCTTAATTTGCCCTTGAATAGTCTGTTTGCCATAAATTATGCAAACCTCGTGTTATGACATGTTTATGCGGGAATGTATTGCGTGCTGGTTTGTGGAGTTCTTGGACAATCATCTCCACAATCATTATTCAATAATGCATCTTCCTCAAAGTTTCTAAGTTCTTGAGACCATTTCATTCACTTGAACCATTTTCTCTGTGGCATGTAATTCTATGAGCAGCTGTAGCGGTTCTGTTATTTTGTTGGAGCCATTGTGGTAAATGTTCTCCAGAGGCAGATTGTTCAGCCTTTTATATTGAATGTCAATGAATTTACCTGCTCTATGTACACCAATAAATGCAGATGTAACTGGTTTCATGTATACCCTACTGTCTGAGCGTTTTGTTTGTACATCTGGGGAGTTGTTTTGCCAATGTGTGTTAGTTATAGATAATATTTCAGCATATCTTTGTATCTTTTTTGGCGAACACTTGTCAGATTTCGAAATTTTTTTAAATATTAGTTCAACTAAACTAAATGTTCCTTCAAATTCCTTGTCCTCAATCTGTATTACACACTTCATTAACTATATAGAATGCTTTACCAATGTATACAGTTGATTCTGGCTACTCCATAAGTTGCATCTATTTTGCTAACACACTGATGGTTAATGTACTCAGGAATAGTTTAGTCTTCTTTTTCTTTTTGTTCTTCTCTTTTCTTCTTCTTCTCCTCCTCCTCTTTCTCTTCTGCCTCCATCTATCATGCGTGAGAGCTGTTTAATACTTACTGTTACTCATTTAAATGTTTGGGAGAGAGATTTATCTCGCTGCAACTGTCCTAATTTAGTAGTTGTAATTTTCGATGAATAGCCTTGAATACCCGGATGAATTTGAGTTTTTCGAGCTGCTGCATACTAAACCAATTTCGTGATAGTACTCAACCTATATACTCTCTTGCAAAACTTTTATAGGGTTTTCTCTCCATTGCCTTATAGGGCTTTTTCCTGGTATGTTTAAAACATTTTCAGTCTTGTCAATCTCCGAATTTACTACACTGATTACCGTGAGAGCAGTTCTAGTGCCTGCATCCTGAGCATTCCTTTTCACGGTATTTACGGGGGTGATTTTTTTTATGTCTTCTAACTTTTGTTCAGTTTCATGGATCTTAGAGTTACCATTTTCATAGCATCTCCAAATGTCTAAATTTCCATAGTATGACGTTTTAGAGCTTTATAGATGTTTTCACCATGTTTAGTACAGCTTTAAGACTTCTGTTTATTGCTTAAATTTAGCTGTCAACATGTAAACGAGTGTTTGGCTTGTGCCTCATCCTCTCAGATTGAGTGCATGACATGCGTGTGAATTTGTCCATATCCTACAATAAACTGATATGCTGAAATTCATATTTTCCTGTATGAAAGCGATTATGAGATTTTAATTTATCTCTGCCATCTGCTTAAGACTTCTGGAATGTGTTTTGCTTCAATTAAAAGATTTCAACGCCCATATGGTAGCCGAAACAAAAATATTTCTGTATTTGATTCCGATTTCCCACTGCCACATCATTAAACTGTTAGTTTTTACTTTTTCAGTAGGTGGGACATCAGTGCTTTTACTGAAAGTCTGGAAGATTTCACCTTCGATACCATGCAAAAGTCTCCTGTAAGAGCTGTTACTTGGGTTGAAATAATGTTTCTGAAACTATATGTTACATGTTGAAAGTGGATCCCTACAGGATGCATTAACAATGATAGAAAAACATTAGTCTTTGGAGTGATCCATTCTTCTTCTTCTTCTTCTTCTTCTTCTTCTTTTCATCTTGTTCTTCATCTTCTTTCAATGTCCACAATCACTGTGCACCACTCAGGTACTATGAGAACATACGTTTGGTAGCAAGTGCGTTTTATCCATTTTTCTTAGTGATGGCTATGCGTTTACGTCAGCATACAGGGGAATTCATAGAGAAATAAAAAAATACACATATGTAGCTAATACACCTTTTGTTTTTAAATTATAAACTATTATCTGTAGCGGGGTGTATGAACATACTTAACCATGTGCTGCAGATATCCGTTGCAGTGGACAACTGCACCACAGGGTTAAACAAGGTAGTAGTACTATTCTTACATCTGTGGCGTTTGGTTCATGTACACTGCCGAAAAAAAAAATAGTACATCTGGAAATACGACATCGATTTTGATCTGATGATTGCATATACTGCCTCGGAGATAGTAGATGTACTGATAATGGTTTCAACGTTATATGCCAACAGATAGCGTAGAGGCCTAAATACCGCAGCGGCATCTGTGTCTACCCTTTAATGGCGAATAATCAAAGCCAGAACGCTCAGCGTGGTGCAAACGTTGGAAGCAAGCAGGCAACCTTGTCACAGACACGCAGTCGTGCTTCCTACAGCCAACTCAGCGAGGTTGCAATGAGTCAAACTGTGGGATTACCAGTGGAGGGATGGTTCTTTCGGAGAGCTGAAACACAAATTGGACAAGCTGCATCAGCCGTGCAACGATGCTGGTATAAGTGGTCACGTGAACATTCTCACACCCATAGACGAGATTCTGGACGTCCACGTAGCACAGACGCCCGCCAGGATCATCGTATTATAAGGGCAGCGGTGGCAGATCGTACAGTTACCACAGCACAGGTAAGAGGGTTTATGAGCCCAGACATGTCAAAGCGAACTGTTGTGAACCAGTTGCTGGCAGTCAGGCTACGGGCAGGCACACCTCTAGCCCGTCTTCCATTCACGTCACAGCACTGACATGCATGGCTAGACTGGTATTGTCAGAGGGTCGCTTGGAAAACGAAATGGCGTGTCGTGGTCTTCATCGATGAAAGCAGGTTCTGCTGCATGGAAGTGGTGGTCGTTTGTGCATATAACGTAGACCTAGTGAGCGGTCTCTCACAGAGTGCATTCGTCCAAGACACACTGGCTACACCCCAGGCCTTATGTTCTGGGGTGCGATGAGCTACAACACTCGTTCACCTTTGGTGTTTCTGGCCGCTGACCAGTGCTTCGTAAGTGCAGAATGTTGTTAGACCCATTCTTTTGCCGTTCTTTCAACAGGAAGGTGTTGTACTATACCAACAGGGTAATGCTATCCCGCATACTGCCTGTGAAACTCGACATGCTCTGCAAGACGTGCAGCATCTTCCATGGTCAGCATACTCTCTGGACTTGTGTCCAGGTGAGTACATGTTGGATATGATGGGATGACAATTGGCTTGTACGATTTGTAAACCAATAACTCTTACAGAGCTACAGGAACAAGCTGAGCAGGCGTGGCATGACGTATCCCAGGACAGTATTTGTCATCTGCACAATCGATTGGATGCCAGAGTCAGCGCCTGTATTGCTGTCCGTGGAAGCCACAACCATATGCTGATGTGAGTGCTTCAGTGTGGGTGAATACCCGGTAACTCAAAACTTCTTGTGCTATTGATCTGTAAATAGTCATTTCATGTAATCTACATGCAATTTAGTAACTATAATTCTTGAGTGAACTGGAAACCTCTAAAATGGTTTACTAAATGTTTCTGGCAGTCTATATTTACATGTACTGCTGCACAACATGAACCATACATTTAAGCGATGGTTTCTTCCGATGGATGTAGAGTTTGCACATTAGCTTCAACAGAGTGCTCCATAATTTCTCATAGAATTGGTAAATGTAAGGTTTCCAGTGTTGATGACTGTCTAGAACATGCTGGGCCATGCAACTGGCGTATATTAAATTTTGGAAAATGTACTCTTGTAAATGAATACACTCTCTTTCGTTGAACGGTTTAGTTGTTGGATGATAGTCCCCTGCAGTGACTGGATGTTCACACAGTATCACTGAGGGAGAGAGTATATCCATGGATAACGGAAATAATTTGCACTGATGTGTCGTATAGGCAAATCCACTCTTACAGTGATAATATGACTTTGGTATTAGTGTATTGAAGTTTTCTGAAAGCCCCCAATGAGTTGTGCTCACGATTTGAGATCATTTCCACACTAATATGTTTACTGCTGCTGATGTTAAACTGCAAGCCACATTAAAAAGTGTTCTTTTCAGAGGTGACTGGTGCGATGACCTCACCTCGCCTGCACAGATAAAGAAAAAATTATGAGTTACATACGTTTAACTTTTTATGACCACATTCTTATTCATCACTGTATGTGGGGACTGATGCTCTTCCCTTTGATATGCTTACCCTTTGAGAGTTCTTACATGACAGGATGAACAGTTTATGAGACACTGCAGAGTATGCAGCATTTAAATATATATAAAAAAAGTTTGTATCATCTTTGCTTTTTTCAGGTGTTAAAGTAAAAATACGCTGGACTCTACAGTCACACTATATCACTAGCACTAACGAGAAATAATAATGGCTGTAATCCTTGACACTAAACCCGATAAATGTGGAGTGATAGTGTTTGTTGTTAACTTGTGTCTGGGTGATAATCTACACTCCTGGAAATTGAAATAAGAACACCGTGAATTCATTGTCCCAGGAAGGGGAAACTTTATTGACACATTCCTGGGGTCAGATACATCACATGATCACACTGACAGAACCACAGGCACATAGACACAGGCAACAGAGCATGCACAATGTCGGCACTAGTACAGTGTATATCCACCTTTCGCAGCAATGCAGGCTGCTATTCTCCCATGGAGACGATCGTAGAGATGCTGGATGTAGTCCTGTGGAACGGCTTGCCATGCCATTTCCACCTGGCGCCTCAGTTGGACCAGCGTTCGTGCTGGACGTGCAGACCGCGTGAGACGACGCTTCATCCAGTCCCAAACATGCTCAATGGGGGACAGATCCGGAGATCTTGCTGGCCAGGGTAGTTGACTTACACCTTCTAGAGCACGTTGGGTGGCACGGGATACATGCGGACGTGCATTGTCCTGTTGGAACAGCAAGTTCCCTTGCCGGTCTAGGAATGGTAGAACGATGGGTTCGATGACGGTTTGGATGTACCGTGCACTATTCAGTGTCCCCTCGACGATCACCAGTGGTGTACGGCCAGTGTAGGAGATCGCTCCCCACACCATGATGCCGGGTGTTGGCCCTGTGTGCCTCGGTCGTATGCAGTCCTGATTGTGGCGCTCACCTGCACGGCGCTAAACACGCATACGACCATCATTGGCACCAAGGCAGAAGCGACTCTCATCGCTGAAGACGACACGTCTCCATTCGTCCCTCCATTCACGACTGTCGCGACACCACTGGAGGCGGGCTGCACGATGTTGGGGCGTGAGCGGAAGACGGCCTAACGGTGTGCGGGACCGTAGCCCAGCTTCATGGAGACGGTTGCGAATGGTCCTCGCCGATACCCCAGGAGCAACAGTGTCCCTAATTTGCTGGGAAGTGGCGGTGCGGTCCCCTACGGCACTGCGTAGGATCCTACGGTCTTGGCGTGCATCCGTGCGTCGCTGCGGTCCGGTCCCAGGTCGACGGGCACGTGCACCCTCCGCCAACCACTGGCGACAACATCGATGTACTGTGGAGACCTCACGCCCCACATGTTGAGCAATTCGGCGGTACGTCCACCCGGCCTCCCGCATGCCCACTATACGCCCTCGCTCAAAGTCCGTCAACTGCACATACGGTTCACGTCCACGCTGTCGCGGCATGCTACCAGTGTTAAAGACTGCGATGGAGCTCCGTATGCCACGGCAAACTGGCTGACACTGACGGCGGCGGTGCACAAATGCTGCGCAGCTAGCGCCATTCGACGGCCAACACCGCGGGTCCTGGTGTGTCCGCTGTGCCGTGCGTGTGATCATTGCTTGTACAGCCCTCTCGCAGTGTCCGGAGCAAGTATGGTGGGTCTGACACACCGGTGTCAATGTGTTTTTTTTCCATTTCCAGGAGTGTAGATGTAAATGTAGCTGACATGTTAACGATCTGACATTTATGTCGTCAGGAACTAAAATATATGAGTTTTGGCTGTTAAGTTTATCCGATACCACGAAAGTAATCTTAAGGCCCATGTTCCACCTAATTTTAATCATGCGTTTTTTTATTATTTTAACGAGTGTTGAACTTACGAGAAAATGTTCTGGGTATGGCATGTTACTATCATCGCACTGAAATATTCTGTCTAAAAGGTTGTCAACCTATTGATTTACCTGGTTTACAAGTTAGTTGACTTCTAGTGAATACTTAATTTTCTGGTTGCTGACTGCTGTACGTCGAGTGTCATCGTCTGAGTATCACTAAAATCGCCTACTTCAACGGAAATATAGATAGAGTACCTATTGTTGAATTCTATTTCATTAACGTATGCCAGTCCTCGCTGAGTTAACCCAGCTATTGAGGAAATCATTTAGTCGATGAGGTCTCTTTACTAAAACCCGTTTGGTGGGTGACGATATCTGTTGCGAAACTCTTGTTACCAGCAGCACGACAGCTGCACCGGAAGGTCAAGCAGCGGGGTAGCCGTTACCTACATTCGTGCGATAAGGGATCGGTTTCAGCTGCTTGCTTCCACTAGTTTGCAATTCCGGTGCGCGGCTGCGATATGAATGTTGCATGGCTGGCGCGGGAAGGGGTTCACTGATCGTGCCGCACGTTACATAGCGCGTGGAAGCTTCGCGAGTCATCGGTCACAGACGTATCTTCGTATCTACAAGCGGACAGCAGTGGTAGCGATGCGGAAAACTCGTCTGGAGATACGGCTGTCCATATGACACGTAGCTTTAAGGTTGCCAACGTTTTACGCATTTACACCAAAAGTCGAACATAATCAAGAAATAGGAACTGAAATATATAATTAAAATAATTATGAAACTGAAAATACATATTGGAAAAAGTAACAATAGAAAACCTCTTACTTCGTAACGAAACATCTATCTGGGGACTTCACTGCTAACAAGTGTCACCTCTGTAGGGTGGCTCAAGACATCTATCGGCAGTAGCTACTATTAGTGAGACAGAGCTGTCCTGAAGCGTTAGATATTTCCTTGGTATTGGCTGATGAACTGTATTTAGCTTCTCCATTGCACCTCTTATTCGCCCTACAGGATCGCATCTCGGGAGCTCACTGGCCAGATGCACCTTCGAGAAATTCATCTGCCAGAGAAGTTCTGTGTGGGCGAGCACTGTCGCCTATTGAGCGGAAGGGTGTATCAACGAAATGCCTAATATGCGATTCGAGTACCTCAGTTCTGCCTGTCTGGATGCCAGCGGTATCCTTCAGATTACCAGTCAATATGTGAAGCTCCGTATGCTCATCCTAAGAGATGCCTGCTTGAATCAGGTACCACCAAAATGAAGCCGTGATGGTATTTCAAATAATGTGGGTTGTGAATGACTTTTAAAAATGAAACAATCAGTATAGCAGTTCCGTGAACGACATAAAAACAGTTGAACTTGAGCTATATAGACTAATTGCGGTGAGCCACCGACACGCAATTTGTTGAGCAACCCAACTCGTGAAGCAGCTGTAATATTTTCTGTCAGTTGCCTTCAGACATCGTTGACTTTTCTCCTGCAGTTGATCCTAGACAGCTCGTCTTGTAAAGTGAAATTAGTGGTATAAAGTTGTTGAAAAACTGGGTGCTTGTAGCGGCTTCGTGGCACTGCGTTGTTGCTCATATTCATGGACCGAACTGAGTGCGTCATTATAGGCATAAAGTACTGCCTTTTATTATATTCGAACTGAATAATTATTTAGAACAGGCAAGACTGTTTCGACAAAGACAGAAAAATTTCGAAAGTAGATCTCGCTGATGTACAACAGTGATTGACCATCTTTTCTCCTTGAAATTTATTCATTTCTAGATTAAACTCATTTCCCGCACAGTATGTTCCACCGTTACCATGGTTCCTGTGTATAACTGCTCTTCGACAGTATTAATGGTTTAATCTTACCTATTGAAAATATTCAACATTGGTAACATTTTGTGGTCTCGGTGACCTGATGTTTACCTGACAGAGTAATTTTAGCACCAAACAAGTGTTAATGTAAATCACAAGGGAGCTGCAGGAAACACTATGGTCATCACAGAAGTCGTAAAATTGAGTACTTATTTGCATGACTGCGTTGCAGTGTGTAATGTGTTATTCAAACGGCCGTTCCACGCCGAAGTATACATAATTACTTTCTGGAAATATTCATATTACCTGGCTATCCGACCTGTTGTGGGAATATCATGTATATTTTTATGAAATGTATTTCAAATAGAATTATTTCTTGTATATATTTTACTGGTTTCAGCTTCATTTATTTGTCATCATACAAGGGTATCGTCAGGAGTGCCCCAGGTTAAGTGTCACAAAACCGCTGTTATTTTCTGTATACATAAATGATCTGGCGGACAGGATAGGTAAGCAGCAGTTGGGGCTGTTTGCTGGTGATGCTGTTGTATATGAAGTTGAGTGACTGTAGAAGGATACAAGATGACTTAGACCAAATTTATACTTGGTATGATGAATGGCAGCTAGCTCTAAGTGTAGAAAGATGTAGGTTAATGCAGACGAGTAGAAGAAACAAACCCATAATCTTAGCGTACAGCGTTAGTATTGTGCTGCTTGAGGCAGTCACGTTGACTAAATATCTAGAGATGACGTTCAGAGTATTATGAAATGGAATGAGCATGTACGGGTTGCGCTAGGGAAGGCGAATGCTCGACTTTGGTTTTTTTTTTTGTGGTTTTAGGGCGCACAACTTCAATGGTCATTAGCGCCCTGACTACGTTAAGAATGCACCGCGAGGCACAAGTTTAAAACAACAACTAAAAGGGAAAACACGATAAAAGACAGACTGACAGGCAAAGGATTAAAAAACAGCATCATCAAATGTCCTTAGAGAGGTTTGTCAAATTGATAAAACGAAGAACGCGAGCAGCTGCTCGTGGGTCATCCGCTAAAATGGCATCTAGAGTACATGGCAGGTTAAGATCTAGACGCAGTGTGTTAAAATCCGGACAGGACATGAAAATGTGGCGGACCGTCAGTAATTGCCCACATGGGCAGAACGGCGCCGGCGCAGCCGTCAGCAGATGGCGATGGCTGAACCGGCAGTTTCCAATGCGTAACCGGGCCAAAACGACCTCCTCCCGCCGAGAAGGGCGGGAGGAGGACGTCCAAGCCGCGGGAAGAGGTTTCAAGGCCCGAAGCTTGTTGTCTGTAAGTGCAGCCCAATCGGCATGCCACAGCGATAAAATGCGCCGACAAATTACCCTGCTACAATCCGACGAAGGGACACAAGAAGCTGTCCGAGGCTGGAGGACCGCAGCCTTGGCCGCGGCATCTGCAGCTTCGTTCCCAGGGATACCGACATGGCCAGGGACCCACATAAAACTAACCGGAGAACCGACGTCCACCAGCTGCTGAAGAGAGCGTTGGATCCGGTGCACGAAAGGGTGAACCGGATACGGATCACTGAGGCTCTGGATGGCGCTCAGGGAATCGGAGCAGATAACATAAGCAGAACGTCGGTGGCGGCAGATGTAAAGAACAGCCTGGTAGAGGGCAAAGAGCTCAGCTGTGAAGACCGAACAATGGCCATGGAGCCGGTATTTGAAACTTTGTGCCCCGACAATAAAAGAACACCCGACCCCGTCATTGGTCTTTGAGCCATCTGTATAAATGAAGGTCATATTGATGAACTTCGAACGGAGCCATCTGTATAAATGAAGGTCATATTGATGAACTTCGAACGAAGTTCAACAAAACGGGAGCGGTAGACCGAACCGGGGGTAACCTCTTTTGGGAGCGAGCTGAGGTCGAGGTGAACGCGGACCTGAGCCTGGAGCCAAGGTGGCGTGTGGCTCTCGCCCACTCGAAAGGTTGCAGGGAGTGAAAAATTAAGGTGTTGAAGGAGGCGACGAAAGCGAACTCCAGGGGGTAGCAGGGCAGAGACATACAACCCGTATTGACGGTCGAGAGAGTCGTCAAAAAAGGAACGATAAGACGGGTGGTCGGGCATTGACAGTAGCCGACAGGCATACCGACAAAGCAGTATATCGCGCCGGTAGGTGAGTGGCAATTCGCCAGCGTCAGCACGAAGACTCTCGACGGGACTAGTATAAAACGCTCCGATCGCAAGTCGTAAACCCCGATGTTGTATGGAGTTGAGGCGGCGTTAGATGGATGGCCGTGCAGAGGAGTATACGAAGCTCCCATAATCCAGCTTGGACCGGACGATCGACCGATATAGACGAAGCAGGACGGTTCGATCCGCTCCCCACGACATACCACTGAGAACACGGAGGACATTTAAAGAACGGGTACAACGGGCAGCCAAATGTGACACATGTGGAGACAAGCTAAGTTTCCTGTCAAATGTAAGACCTAAAAATTTTGTTGTCTCCACGATTGGGAGAGCAACGGGACCGAGTCGTAAGGACGGTGGGAGAAACTCTTTGTAGCGCCACAAGTTAATACAGACCGTCTTCTCGGCAGAAAAACGGAAGCCATTGGCGACACTCCAGGAGTAAAGACGGTCAAGAGAACGCTGAAGACAGCGCTCCAGGACACGTGTACACTGCGCGCTGCAATAGATGGTAAAATCGTCCACGAAAAGGGAGCCTGATACATCAGCTGGGAGGCAATCCATTATTGGATTGATCGCGATGGCGAAGAGAGCGACGCTCAAAACTGAGCCCTGTGGCACCCCATTCTCCTGGCGAAAGGTGTCGGACAGGACAGAACCCACACGTACCCTGAACTGTCGATCCATTAAAAAGGAACGAATAAAAAGAGGGAGGCGACCGCGAAGGCCCCATGTATGCATGGTGCGGAGAATGCCCGCCCTCCAACAGGTGTCGTAAGCCTTCTCCAAATCAAAGAACACAGCCGCGGTCGGGCGCTTCCGCAAGAAGTTATTCATAATGAAGGTCGACAAGGTAACCAGATGGTCAACAGCAGAGCGGCGCCTACGAAATCCACATTGTACATTGGTAAGTAGGCGTCGAGACTCGAGCAGCCAAACCAATCGAGAGTTAACCATTCGCTCCATCACTTTACAGACACAGCTGGTAAGCGAGATGGGTCGATAACTGGAAGGCAAGTGCTTGTCCTTCCCCGGCTTAGGAATCGGGACAACAATAGACTCGCGCCAGCATGCGGGAACATGTCCCTCAATCCAGATGCGATTGTAAGTACGAAGAAGAAAACCTTTACCCGCAGGAGAAAGGTTCTTCAGCATCTGAATATGAATAGAATCAGGCCCTGGAGCGGAGGACCGTGATCGGCCAAGTGCGTTTTCGAGTTCCCGCATGGTGAATGGGGCATTATAACTTTCACGATTCGAGGAGCGGAAGTTAGGTGGCCTAGCCTCCTCTGCCTGTTTGCGGGGAAGGAAGGCAGGGTGGTAATGAGTGGAGCTCGAAACCTCGGCGAAAAAGCGGCCGAAGGCATTGGAGACATCCTCAGGGGCCACAAGGACGTCATTCGCGACCGTCAAGCCAGAAACTGGTGAGTGGACCTTAGTGCCAGATAGCCGGCGCAGGCTACCCCAGACAACAGAAGAAGGAGTAAAACTGTTGAAGGTGCTCGTGAAAGCAGCCCAGCTGGCTTTCTTGCTTTCTTTAATAATACGACGACACTGTGCACGTAATCGTTTATAACTGATACAATTCCCCACTGTAGGGTGGCGTTTAAAGGTGCGTAAAGCACGTCGACGAGCACGTAAAGCGTCTCTACATGCTGCGGTCCACCAGGGGACCGGTACGCGACGTGGAGAAGAAGTAGGGTGAGGGATGGAATATTCAGCAGCAGCGAGAATGACTTCCGTGAGGTGTGCGACCTGACGATCGCAGCTTGTGAAGGTTTGATCCTGAAAGGTCGCCCTGGAAGAGAAGAGCCCCCAGTCTGCTTTGGAGATGGTCCAACTAGATGAGCACGGAGAGGGGGTATGCTGCAGGAGATGGATAACACACGGGAAGTGGTCGCTCGAATATGTATCAGAAAGTGCATACCACTCAAACCGGCGTGCAAGTTGGGGAGTACATATAGAGAGGTCTAAATGGGAATAGGTGTGAGATGTGTCCGAAAGAAAAGTAGGGGCGCCAGTATTGAGGCAGACAAGATTGAGCTGGTTGAAAAGGTCGGCTAACAGGGAGCCCCTCGGGCAGGGTGCTGGAGAGCCCCAAAGGGGATGGTGGGCATTGAAGTCGCCAGTTAACAAAAATGGTGCAGGTAGCTGAGCAATAAGTTGCATCATGTCTGCCCTGGTAACGGCAGATGACGATGGAGTGTAAACGGTACAAATGGAAAATGTAAAAGTGGGGAGAGTAATGCGGATGGCAACTGCCTGCAGGCCGGTGTGCAACGTGATGGGATCGTAGTAAATATCATCCCGGACCAGCAACATAACCCCTCCATGAGCCGGGATACCTACCACAGGGGGTAGGTCAAAACGCACAGAGGTGTAGTGTGCCAAGGCATTTTGATTGCGTGGGCGTAGCTTCGTTTCCTGGAGGGCTACGACGAGCGGACGGTGCAAGCGGAGCAGCAAGTCCTCTCGGTTGGAGCGAATGCTGCGAATATTCCAGTGAAGAAGTGCCATCGTAAGAAGAAAAGGAAGATGAAAGAAGGGGTCACCTCGAAGGCCGCTGAGGGCCTGGCTTCGAGCGAGCACTGCCGCCGCTATCAGTAGGCGGACAGTCATCGTCCATTGGGTCTATAGGTTGATTGGCCTTCTTGGGAAGATGGCCGGGAGGGGGAGCTTCCTCCGCCGGTGAACGGCCAGATGTTCGGCTACCAGCGGTGCGGCCAGGCGAAACGGATGACGGCCTGGGGCGGCAACCGCTGGGTGGCGCAGGAGAAGAAATGCGCCGTGGCGGAGAAGGAGAACTGTGCTTCCTATGAGCCTTCTTGGAAGGACGTTTGGTGGAAGTACCGGTCGAAGGCTGGGAGGTCGAGGTACGTAGGAAGCCTGCACGGGACGGTTCCTTCTTGAAGGCCCGTGCATCAGACTTCTGGGTCTTCGTCTTAGCAGAAGCTGATGAAGGGGCTGGTGTCTTTGGGGTGATGGGACGAAGAGGAGACGTCGACCGCGCGATCTTAGCACTGGCCGAACGGACGACCGTGGTGCTGAAGGTCAGATCGCATGTCTGGGTTGCCACCTCCCTGGTAGTCCGAGGAGAGGCGAGGACAGTACTGTATTTCCCCGCTGGGAGCAGCGTGGGCTTCCTACTAGCCAATAGCTTGCGAGCAGCCGAGGTGGACACTTTCTCTTTGACCCGAATTTCTTGGATACAGCGTTCTTCCTTATAGACAGGACAGTCGCGGGAGGATGCGGCATGGTCACCCTGACAGTTCACACAACGAGGAGACGGAGGTGGACAGTCACCCTCATGGGCATCCCTGCCACAAGTGACACATTTAGCCGCATTGGAACAAGACTGTCGAGTGTGATTGAAACGCTGACACTGGTAGCAGCGCGTAGGTGTCGGGACATAGGGGCGAACAGAAATAACCTCGTAGCCCGCCTTTATGCGCGATGGCAGCTTAACACTATCGAAGGTCAAGAAAAGTGTCCGGGTCGCTACAAGGTCATTGTTGACCTTTTTCATGACCCTATGGACAGTCGTCACGCCCTGCTCAGCGAGGAAAGATTGAATCTCCTCGTCAGTCAATCCGTCGAGGGAGCTAGTATAGACTACACCACGAGACGAATTCAAAGTTCAGTGAGCCTCCACCCGGACAGGGAACGTGTGCAGGAGTGTGGCCCGAAGCAGTTTTTGTGCCTGAAAGGCGCTCTCAGTTTCTAGTAATAAGGTACCGTTACGCAACCTGGTACAAGATTTGACAGATCCGGCTATGACATCTACGCCCTTCTGGATAACGAAAGGGTTGACAGAGGAAAAATCATTTCCGTCCTCAGAGCGAGAAACGACGAGGAACTGTGGGGCAGGCAGTAGTACTTTTGTCGCTGGTGGCTGGTCATGTTTCCGTTTTTGGGCAGAAGTCGAGAGAGATGGAGTGAAATCCATTGCGGAGGAATCCCCCATGATTGCCAGCGTCTCCAATGGCGCGCTCCTTCCTTGTGGGGACCCTCTCAGAGGGCACTCCCGCCTTAGGTGAATGTTTACACCTCAGGTCACACCTCCCGAGAAACAGACGGAGGGACTAATCGGCATGGTCAGAAGGTATCAGCTCAGGCAATCACCCCTCCCCGGGCCTGGCCTTTACCAGGGGTACGTGCGTGCCTTACATGTCTACCCAGGGCGGGGAATTACGCGTTACCCCGTCACCGGCTACGCGTGCGAACGCGTGGGTCGGCCTTCAGGCACGCACAGGGAGGAAGGAAGGAAGAAAGAAGAGGAAAAAGAAGAGAGAGAGGGAGAGAGAGGACAGGCTGTCTCAAACGCTGAGGCGGAGACTAGAGAAGGCAGGGAGAAGAAGGCAATGAGAAGGCAAGGAGAAGAAGGCAATGAGAAGAAGGCAATGAGAAGAAGGCAATGAGAAGAAGGCAAGGAGAAGAAGGCAATGAGAAGGCAAGGAGAAGAACACAAGGGAAAGAGTAAGGAAGACAGTGAGGTGGAGAAGAGCAAAGAAAGGAACCAACCAAAGGAAGGAAGAAACGAGAAGTGAAAAAGCAAAATGACCGCAAATAGAGGTCGTGGAACCGTCCGTCTCCGGACGCAGGCGCTAACGACCCCCTTGAGGGGGTGGGACTCCTTTTAGCCGCCTCTTACGACAGGCAGGAATACCTCGGGCCTATTCTAATCCCCGGACCCGCAGGGGGGGACTTTTGTTTATTGAGAGAATTTTAGGATAGTGTAATACACCCGTAAAGAAGACCGCACATATGACACCAGTTTGACACATTGTCCAGCACTGTTCAAGAGTTTGGGATCCACACCAGGTTGGATTAAAGAAGGCAGCGAAGCAATGCAGAGGCGTGCTGCTAGACTTGTTCGAACAACGAGTAGGTATTACGGAGATGCTTCGGGAATTCAAATGGGAATCTTGGAGGAAAGGCGACGTTGTTTTCGAGGAGCAGCTTTGAGAAAATTTAGAAAACCGGACTGTGAGGTGGACTGCAGAACGATTCTACTGCCGCCAACATACATTTCGCGTAAGGACCATGAAGATAAGATCAGAGTGTGAAAAACTTAAAAAAGTGCACGATTCAAAGTATTGTCCATCGCCGGCCACTAATTTCTGACATCTTTCGGGCAACATATTAATACCGCGGCGGAAGAATTGTTTGTCTTTTGAGGAGACCTATGAAACGATCCAATTTTGCGCTTGTTCATATGACTAGAAATGCTGGTCAACCAGGCCGCGTCCCATTGATGGAGAAAGGTGATAGATAGGTGTGGAGATTGCGGCGGGTGCGGCAGGACTTCCCATTCCAACGTTTTCAGTTAGGTTTTGATGAGCTTTGCGACATGGAACCTAGTATTGCCATGCTGCAAAATCTCCTTTTCATGACTATTTGTATTGTGGTCATTTGTCTTTCAGTGCTTGGATCGAACGCATCAATTGCTTTCGATAACGATCTCCTGAGATCGCTCCCGTCGGTTTCAGTAGCTCTGAAAACCTGCTCTCTTCCACAGCCACGCCGGTCTTTGACGTCAAAACCACCATTCTTGAAGCGTCGAAACCATTCTCTGCACGTTCTTTCACTAATAGGTCCCTCACCATAGGTCTCACCCAGCAGAACGAGAGCCGCAGATTTCTTCATGTTAAAGCAGAAAGTTAAAACTTCTCACAAACGATGAAATTTGGACTCATAAGTTGACATATCCAATCGAGAATAACTTTATCGTGCAATCATAAATCGACGAATATTTTGATGGCGTTATGTTTACAAATGCCTAAGCTTGTGTGTGACACTCACGATACTGGGTACAGAAACCAAGTCGCAGCTAGCACAAAGACCTGTAGGGGCCGTGTATTGCGGTGCCCCATGGTCAACGATATGCGCCAAACGGTGTGCTCTGAAACCCTTGTGCCTGCACCAGCACTGTACTCTGTCGGCAGATATACCACAAGTCGCCTGTCCTGCTTTACAGAGCGTCCAAGCCTCCGTCCTCTACGTTCTGTAATAATGCGTGGACATCCCACACTTTGTTGCCTACTCGTGGTTTAGCCGTCTTCAGTCGCTTTCAATAGATGCTCGCGGGAGTAGGACTTGAGCAGCTGGCCAGATTAGCCGTTTCCACGATGCTCGTCCCCAAGCACCGTGATGTCAGTGAAGAGTTGTAAAACTACCGCAGGCTACAGTAGACTGCCATAAGCAAGCGTAGAATAAGTTAGTTTTCGTAGCAGTTTTAATCAGTTAAGGTCGTACCCGCGTTATTTGCACGTTAGGTGTGTTACATACCTATCGTGCGATATCTCAGAACGATCGCCTTCTTTACGTATGCAATCAGTGTCTTACTAGGTTCCCCTAAAAACCGGAAATGATGTAGAAGCTGAGTGAAGACATATAAAGGACCGGGTAACCTACGGAAAATTTTTGCTCTACTTGGCTTTTCTACCATCAGTTACTTAATAATGAACAGTATTTACAGAAAAACTGAAAGTGTCGTTATTTAATACATGTTTTATTCGAAAATTGTTGATTTGTAACGTGAAACAGAAGAGTACTGTAGTAAAAATAAAGAAAACAACACAGATTTATCACACAGCGCTAAAAAGTGCAATTTCCTCAACAAAAAGGAAATATTAAAAAGAAGACAAAACAAAAATACATCAAACGTCGCTTCAATACTTCCACGAATTTATATAAAACATGCTTCTTTTCTTCATAAACCACTTCCACATTTATCAGTAACAACAGGAAACTCTTGCTTTTGATCATGAAGAAGAATGTACCACTGAGTACAAAATAACAACAACAGTTATATATTTTTTTATGCTTGTGTGTTGCCTGAAAAGTATTTACTGTCTTTCGATAAGAGCGCAGAAATTATGCGAATATCTAATTTCTATTACTTATAAAGTACAATTTATATTCTATCAGGATATAAAATATACAATGAACTAACACTGAATGGTGTGCGATTCTAATTATGTGGAAAACAAACAACAAAACAAACATAAAAGACGAAGAGAATCGTCGGCTCCCAGTTTCTCTCGTACACATTCGTGTTACTTTCCCTGCCAATGCTAACAGTACTACCGGTAATCGTACCATTTACTAAGTAATTTATGTAGTGAAACCAGAGATACCGAATCGTACTCCTAGTAGAGCGCCACTCTAGTATGTGAATTTCCCCTTACTTGTTTGTACTGTCGCTAGAATGGTACCCCACTTGTTTCTGCTGCACATTACATTCTTTTCTCACAGCGTTACGCTTCCGTAGTGCCACCGGGCGGCATTCTGTGATGCGGTGTGCAGTGGTCGTAATGTTTTGCCTCGTCAGTGTTGACACATACGGGTAATTTACTGACTAGGACGGCAACATTTACTGCTCGAACGTAGGTCTATGCTGAAACTCGACGTAGCTGCTACTGCTACGTTACGCGAAAGCTAGTGACATAAATGAGTGCCATGTACGGCTCATAAAAGCTGACGCACAACAATAAAGACGCGCCTTAAAAAACAGTACACGAAGCAAGCGTGCTCCAATTTGTACCATTATACAGCATGAGTCAGGAGGAAAGGTACATGCTTTTCTGGGTGATAGTGTTATTGAGTCTGAACAAAATACGTGGTATGAAAATACATCATCTTCATAATAGTTTCCGAAGAAACTAATGAAAACAACGGTGGAGAGGACAAATGTAAGTGATAGTAAATGAAACAATGTGATCCAATGCTTTGTTTAATCGTGTACGTTTCCTCACAAAAGATTTTCAAAAAGTCCACAGTCAAGTGCAGTGCTTTTTACAGTTGTTGTCGACAGCTGATTTGAGCCCATTTGTACGGTCGTTTTCTTAGCATCCACATGTAAAACACGAGAGAAGTTCGTCCTTTGTGTTCACTCTGCTGTTGCACACTTCGCTCTTAAGCCATCCTTGTAAAGAGTAATCTAACGGAACAAGATCGGGTGAACTCGGTGGCCAAAAAATGAGTCCACGGCGACCGATTCAAAGCCCGCGATACATTTTGGCGAGGTACTGGGGCACTGGCCGTACGGAATGTTCATGGGCTCTGTCGTCTTGAAAGTACATACGATGCGGTGTTGATAAGGGAATATCCTCCAAGTATTTGGTAGACATTTTGAAGGAAATCAAGATACCGTGTTTGTGTTTTATACGTAATGTTTGGGTTTGTGTACAGCTTTTTGTTTATTATGTATGTATGGCATTGAAATGATGTGCAAATACAGCACTGCGCGGCCTTATGTCGCTTTGGTTATACTAGCATGTGAATGCTGATAAAGAAAGATGTGCGAGTGACACCAGCGATTTACAAACAGCTATATGTCAGATACTGTTAAGAAAAGAGTATATGTTCATTTGAAGTTGTTTGCTCAGAATCACCAATACCATCACCCCTCAAAGCATTTACTTTCCTTCTGACTCAGTCTGAATACCTAAGAAGACAGTGTGAGTTGGACAGGAGTAGGATTCCCGTTTTCAGATTCCTAAAGCAGAAGTTCACCATTCTCCCACTAGGCAGCGCATACGTCATTATCTCTCAGTTAAAATCTGGAATCTCGTGGCAGTCGGACACTTACAGCTGGAGAAAATGCGGTAAGTCATTTTTGTACTTTTCCGATATAAAATTTACATAGTTTTAATTGAGTGTTAGGTGAACCTAAATCTATTTAAAAATTAGATAAATTCGGTACCGGAACTGGCGGCTATAGGCTTCCAAATATCCTCCTTGATTTCAACGACTTTAGATGTGTGTGTCATCTATAGATTGCCGAAAATATAAATAGCGGAATGGAGTAAAAGTACGTAGGTGTACTGGGGTAGAAGTTCGATGGGCTTACTTTTACTCCATTAAGAATCTATTTGCGAACTTTTACCCTATGACCAACACTTTGACTTGTGTAGAACCGTAAAATGGGGTGAATAAGATCATAGGGGTGAATTAGATCAATTCTGACGGAAAAACCTTAAAACAATAGAAACTACACAGGATCGCAATAAAATATTGAAATTTGTGCGTCAATCGGCAGCATTGCCCTTCAGGAACACATTCACGAACATTTCTGTTTCAATAGTGCCTACCCTGGCTTCTAGAGCACTGTAAACATGTGGGCGGGGATTCCCATGTTTATGTATGTTCCGAAAACTTGGTATACAGTGGTGTGTGGTCGGGAGTTGTGTATCATCAATGCTTCTTCCAAGAATTGTGTTCCGAATTCGGGTCGTCCTTTGTTTTTGGAGACTATTAAATACGTTTCTTGATTTCATATTATTTCGCTCGAACGAATGCACTTTTTTTAAAAAATGGGGTGAATAGGGTCAGCATAAAATAACACTATTATTGGGCTTTCATTTGGTTATGGGATACTACCTGCTTGTGTTTTTGAATGCTTCGTTCCACTTATTTTCCAGACTGATTAAAATGCCCAGAAATTACATTCCTGATCCTCACGGGAAATCCTACTCAAAGAGCAGCAAGGATGAATTAGCCCAAGCCATTGCTGCTGTTAAAGAAAGGAGCAGCATTAGGCAAGCTGCCGGAAATTTCAGCGTTTCAAACACAGTTCTCCACCGACATTTGAGGACTAAGAATGTGCGCCCCAAAGGGGGACAAACCTCTCTCTCCGCAGATGAACAGGCGTTGATTGTGGACAGGCTCGCTATTTGTGCCGAGTGGAGCTATCCCTTCGACCGGTTGACTCTGCGATTGTCAAAGCATTCTTGGACCGGAGAGGTAAAGTTGATAGAAAATTCAAAAACTAATTTATCTGGTCACGAATTCACTTAGCTTTTTGAAGAGGCACAAAGAAAAATTGAGTGTAAGACTGTGCCAGAACATAAAAAGAGCACGTGCTTCTGTGTCTAGAGCTATCTTCCGGGAAGATTTTGATAATTTAGAGAAGGAAATGAAAAATGTTCCCCCCAAGTATTATTCTGAATTTTGATTAAACGAACGTAGCAGATGATCCGGGACGTGCAAAAGTGATTACAAAAAGAGGATGAAAATATCCTGATAGAGTCATGAATACCTCCAAAGCAGCAACGTCAATTATGTTTTCTGCTGCAGCAAATGGAAAACTGCTGCCTTTGTATGTTGTTTATCCCTCAAAGCACTTGTATGCTTCATGGATGGATGGTACTCCCAAAGACACCAGATGTAATACAAGTGAAAGTGGGTGGTTTGATGCTCAGTGTTTTGCTGACTGGATTACCACAATCGTTTTGCCTTATTATGGGAAGTTAGAAGGCCCCAAAATGTTAATCGGCGACACCCTTTCCACTCATCTTTCAGTGGCTTCAGTCAAGGCTTGTGAAGAGAATGGCGTAAGAATGATTTTTCTTCCCAAAAACTCTATGCATCTCACTCAGCCTCTTGATGTGGCATTTTTTCGTCCACTGAAGACCAGCTGGCGAAGCATTCTCCAAAAATGGAAGTTGGGTACCGGTCGTAAGGAGACTACCATTCCAAAGGAGATGTTCCCCCGATTTTTAAACCAGCTTGTGAGCGCTCTGAAAGTAAATGCCGAAAGAAACATCCAGGCTGGTTTCGAGAAATGTGGGATTGTACCGTTCAATCCCGAGAGAGTAATTAGCAGAGTACCTGGTGTTGAAGATGATGGTGAAGGACCCGAAAATCCACAGGATGTTGTGGAGCCTCCATAGAATTGCTCCAAGAATTTCGAGGGAGCGATGAAAGGCCTGTGAGACAACGGTGAACCAGGGTTCCAGTGTAGGCTGGGAAAAGTGTGTCAGTGCATGATTTCCCTGAAAATGAAAAGAGTGACACCTCAGACAAAAGTGACGATGTTTCTGGACATATCGGCTCACCAACTCTCTCCACCAATGAACGTGAGAACCCAGGCGAGGTCACAAGCGCAATTAGTGGATCTGAAGTCATTTCGCCTTATGAACTTCAGCCTGGTGACTTTGTCATTGCTGGATTTGACCCAAAAAAGGGACACAGAAGGTTCATAGGCACTATTGTCACTGTAACTGAGTCAGCAATGACTTAAGTGCCTTCGAAAAAGGGTTGCGAAAAAGAAAACTGTCTTTGTTTTCCTGGACGTGGACGATGTACGTGAGGTGACCCCAATACAAGTGGAGAGAAAGATAGAAGTGACTAACATTCAAAGGGATCAACACACCTTTTTGTGGATCCCATATTATTGCATTATTTTAAGTTTTCTACGTAAAATGTATTTCTTTTTTCAATAAAATAATTATAATCGTATGTACACTTCTTTTTCTATTTTGCAATCATCTTTTCTTTTTTTAAAAAAATAATCCAGTGATCCTAATCACAAAACAAGCGTCTTAATGGAATTATTTGGGAAAATACTATGACTGGTCCTATTCACCCCGACCTTCAGAACAATAGGATCAAAGCATTAAAAAAAATATTAAAATTCGTCAGTAACAATAAAGAGAAAGCCATACATTGGATTCAAAAATACACATGAAGACACATAAAATGCCTTTTGTTTCGTCGCTTTACATTAATTGGTTGAGGAGAGACATCTTTGAACACGAAAAGTGATCCTATTCACCCCTTTTTCCGTTACCTTCTAGCGTACTCAAGGCATTTTTTGTTGGTGTTTATTTACCGTAAATACTTCATTATTCGCCTTAGAGAACCTGAATTATTGTTTCTATTCTGTAGTTTCTCTTTCGGTGGATAGTGGTTTTTTCAAACATACCCAACCCTCACACTCACTTCGAGTATAATCGCGTCTCTCATAGTGTTATTTTTCGAGACTTCGATCGAAAACACCAACTCGGCAGTAAATAACAGTGACGCTCTACCATCAAGCTAATGGCTTTATTGAAAACGGGAGTTCAGTACAGGAAGCATCCGAAGCGACCGGGTTTATCAAAGGCTGCCTTAAGAAAACGTCTTAAAACTAGGCCGATTCACTAAAACATTTTTAATGAAGGAAGAGTAAGTAATAGTGCAGCACTGCATTTCTATTTATAAAATTTTTCCGGCCATATTCTCGGATTATTATGACATGTACATTCTGAATTACGCGTAAAATACGGAGTCAATGATTTTTTACCACATATTTATTTTTAATTCTTTTTATTTTCTTCAGCTGGAGGTAAAAGTACGCAACGTCTAATCTTATCCCAGACCTGGGTACTTTCACTGAGTTTTCTGTTTTCTGTGAGGTTCCTCTGAACTGAAGCAAATCCAGCTGCATAACCTCACAAACCAGGCTAATATGGAGTATGGGGTGTCGTGGCATCCTATTATCACTTCCGCAAAAAATACATTGCACAAACCACAGAATGAGAATCTTCTATGCTCCTCAATCAACATAAACAACAACAGCAAATTTTCTCGTGCTGGTTTTTATTTTGCCGCACACAATAAATTATTCACAAAACTGTGTATTTATAACCCATCCAAAATTTACACAATGCTGCTATTTAACGCCGATGTAGCATCAGACGTGGGACGGAATGCACAAAACCATCAATTAGAACCCATAGGAATGAATGTATAAAGATTAGTGATATGCACAAGCAGGTATTGAAACTACCATGATATGATGGTGTCTCTTAGTCGAGTCACCAAGAACGTCAAGAATGAACAATATTACCTAAAATCGAAATTTTAACTGAGTAGGTTCCCAAATTCATGTGAATCCTACTATTGTTGTTATTGAGCGTGTACCAGGAAACTATAGGTCCTAATCCTGGCATAGAATTCGCCAATCTATGCAAAAGCCTCCTTTTGTGATTTTACCTCCCCAACCCAGAAACTGAGAAAACTTATTGTGGGCCAGCCACTTCTGTAAGATATACCCTATAAATCTACATGTGGACAATTTTAGATTGATACAGCGATATTAAGCCCTAGGTGTAATTCAAATAGAAGAAGATTTGCATAATAATTAATGTGAGAAGAAGGTATTTGACAAAATCAATTTTTTGTTTATACCCTCTAATTTATTTCATTAAAACATTGATCACTGCACTCGTAAGAAACAGACAGTGAAAACTTTCATTAACTCTATTTGTATGAACTTCCTGATTATAGATCATTGTAGATAGCAGTGTTACTCTACTACCTGACAAACTGCGACTGGTTAACTCATGCCGGCCGGTGTGGCCGAGCGGTTCTAGGCGCTTCAGTCTGGAACCGCGCGACGGCTGCGGTCGCAGGTTCTAATCCTGCCTTGGGCATGGATGTGTGTGATGTCCTTAGGTTAGTTAGGTTTAAGTAGTTCTAAGCTCTAGGGGACTGATGACCTCAGATATTAAGTCCCATAGTGCTCAGAGCCATTTTGGTTAACTCAAACCCCGATATGAGGCTCAAATTGAACCCCACAAATTCCAGCCGAATAACACACTGACTTCAAGCTTGGTGACTGATTACATCGATCATACATTCAACACGTGAACGCTCGAGCTGAGACAGGCTATCACATGAAATTCCATAAATGCTGAACAGAATGTCCTAGCTCACTAGTGCCGCTTTTAATGCGCACTGTTGATCCCTCGTGCACCAAGATGAACACCTGTGGCGTGGAAATAGCTCTCCAGAGAAGACGATGACGCGTTGTAATATCTGAAATACCTTCCACTGGTTGTATGGTAAGATGCGCTCCTCTACTCTTCATCCGAAGTCAGCCAATGAACTCCAGCAACAGTGCTCTACTGACTACACCCACCCACCCGTACGGACCTCCAGTGTTAAAATTTGGGTTTCCTTTACGCTTTTCGCTTTTTGCTTTCCCACCAAACCGTGTTTGTTGCCAGTAACAAAATTACAGAACACTGCGGTCAATAGCGAGGTTTCCCTCCAGCATATAGATTCCTGCCGAAACAGTGTGTCAGACGACAATCATATTGCAAAACTCTTACCTAGTGCTAAACAACATTCGCACCAGTACTGTGCTCGTGACGTCACACTATAACAAACCAGTCACACGTCTTCATGCTCATGGATTTAGGAAATACTGCTCGGGAGGCTAACCCATTATTTTGTGCACCTCGTGTTTTCGAAAGTTGCCGGTGGCTATCTAAACAGCCGGTGTGCAGCCCTCACCTGCAGCTCTTAGTGCCTCTCGGCTCCTGGCAGCCCGCTCAGCTGCCACCTGGGACGCCATGGCCGTCCCGGTCCCACAAAGTCAATGCCTGTCGGTTTGGTCGCCACACAAATTGCCATTCTCAACAATGTTTTCTGTTCATCCTTCTCACGTCCAACTCCTTGCGTCTTTCCTCCCACAGCAAAGTTTTCAGATATCAGTGAGTCCATCATGTTAAAGAAAGGAAGTTACATACGGCACCCTATCATCATCCACTGTGGTCCAAGATCTGTAATAAATATTTTCTTATTGCAGTCCCCACCATTCTCATTCTATAAATTACTAAAACGACATAAGAACCAATGAAAATGACATGCAAATGTACCTGCTCAAATCAAGAAGGAGATGGGCATGTGGTATGGCAGCTGCTACCTCAGGTTGTACGTGTAGTGAGCTGCCCAGAGGAGCTTGGCTGTTAGATGACAGCGATCTCTACATGGAGTTTCCACTTTCCTGTTCAACGCCAGCCCATAAATATAACAGTTAACTGCCTCCCTATACAAGGCAACAACCTCCTGCTAGTAGTCAAGGGAGTGTTGTTGCTATAAATCCCTTAAACTTCCCACGCAAGTTTTTCTGAGAGAGCAACAGTCTCACAGGATTATCCACAATTTATGATTCCAATTTTTTGAAGAAGGAAGAAGGAAGAAAGGAAGATTTGGCTCAATGTCCCATCGCCATTGCGGTCATTAGAGATGGATCACAAGCTCGAATTGTGTCAGGTATGGCGAAGGAAATCGGCTGTGCAATATCAAAGGAACCGTCCCGGCATTTTTGTAGAGCGATTTAGGGAAATCATGGAAAACCTAAATATGGATGGCCAGATGCGGGTTTGAACCGTCGTCCTGCCAAATGGAGTCCAGTGTGGTAACAACTGCGCCAAATCGCTCAGTCCAATTTATTGAGATTTGCTGTCAGAGGTGCATAAAAGTTTATACAATGCAGCAAATGGTACGTGTAGTCCTGTGAAATCTGTATATGAGGCAGAGTGACACCTTCACAATGGCTACCGGTCCTTGAAGCCAGCCTATATGACAAAGGTACATTTTCCCAGTGGTGGATAATGTTAAACTTTAAGAAGTTTTTATCCAAGGCGATAATTTCTACACATATTGGTTCCAGCCTTGACCAGTCAATGAGGTCCCTTTCTAGATTCTCTTTCTTGGGAAAATAGTTACACAAGTTCAGCAAAAATGTCTTTCACAGTAGTGTCTTGACAATTGGGTGAAAGTAGATGGGACAGGCTTCTGATTCACCCATAGAATTGCTTCTCGCCCTAGGAGAATTTAATTTTGAGAAGTTGAAGGATGCGCCTACTTTATGCTTTACTTCTTTCTGCACAGTGTGCTCATGGTCAACATCTTCATCTTATGGCACGCTATCGTGGTGAATTGAATTTTCCAGATTCTGTCTCTCGAAATATGGTAGGTCCCAGAGTTTTAAGGAGAATGAGAAGCCTTTGAAATTATAATTCCCAAAAACATTTGATGTTTCGTATATATCCGTAAGTCCTGGATTTATCAGATTCTGTTGCAAGACAGAAGCGACCATGCAAAGCAAAATACATACTTCCTTACTAGCAATATCTTTCGGAAGAGGTATGAAACTGTACTCCGAATTAAGTGAATCAGAAATATGCGAGTATACACTGAGCTAGCGTACGCGGCTGAACATCTTACCATGCCCTAAAAGTTCCAAAGCACTATGCGATGTAGCGTCTCGCAGTGTCACAGCATTAGTCTCCTAGATTTGGACGATATGGCTTTCCTGCCTTCTTTTTTTTTTAGGGGGGGGGGGGGGCATCAGTTCAGCGTTGCCTACACTTAATGGACAGATACCGTGGGTCATTGACGAATTTGATCAGCTCCCTTTCCAAAACGGCTCCGCATGCATTAAGGAAAGTCCCGGGATCTCGATGTTCCACATTAGTGTTGTCAATGTGGGCTTGTGAGATCCTATCCCCAAAAGCGAGAGCAACCACAGAGTAGTCCCATGTAGGTGCAGGATTTTCCTGATGATCCGTAACAGATTGGGCAGGGGTACTGTTACTGCTAGGCCCAGGCTGATATTGAGGCAATATCCAAGTCTGTGAAGGTCCATGACAATTGTGAGACTGTCCAGAGCATGTAGAGTGTGGCGGCATTAGTAAACTAGCTGATGTCAACCTGTGCCACACTGACAATAGCGGAATATGCTGTGGTGGTGTTTGCAGGTATGTCCAGAACATTATCAATGGACTGGGATGGGGTGACAAATGCATCATCATCGTGCCAGGTCGTGGAATTGTTTCATCAGGCATACGACAGTGCCTGCACACACCCAAGTCTAGGACACTGATATTTCTGTGTGGCAATTTACGTTTTCTCTTGTACTATTGACAATTGCTGAGATCCTTCTGAGGTAAATTTAATTTAATGTGTATCGAACAGAAGGTAATCTTTATTGTAGAAGGACCTAATTTTCTGTTTCACTAACAGAAGTGAAGCATTTCTTTGGACATGATTTGCTACATATGATAAATTATTTGCATTTTTCTTCATGTACTTAAGGATTACAAAGTGAAACAATAGTGAATCCCGTTTCATAATATTTATTATTTAGAATTTCCAGAAGTGTTATTAACACATGAGTCACACTGAATGTTCTCCTTTGCTGTTGTGACGAATCTCTGGAGGAAGAATGGGCAAAAAAATGTGTTCCTTTATTACATAAATGTACCAATTTGATGCAAATCCCTTCCTGTGTACCCTTCTGAATGACTGAACGAATGAATAAATCTACTTTGGAAGTCCCATGGGACACCAGAGTGTTAGCCGTTGCAAGTCTGAGCGTTAGCAGTCTAAGAATTTTCTGCTAGTTGGGCAAAGCAATGAGTGCAGGGGAAGCCAGAGATATACCATTTCATTTCCCTTTGAGTGCCTACGAATGATGGTTTGCACTGGCTAACGGTTCTATGTGCCACTCCACTTTCTGTGTGGACGCCAATGGTCGAAATTTGCGAACAGAGAGAAACTTCGCTCCAGGGACATAAGAATACAAGACGATAACTCTTTGCAGTTTTGTTTGGATTTATTTAGCTGTTTCGTTCATTTCGTCATGTGCGGATTCCACTTTGGTTAAGTCAAACTTTAATTCAGTAGATAACCTTGTGACTATATTTCTTGGTTTCTTTTATTCAAATTCTACGTGTAGAGATCGGTTTAGTGTGAAAGCCTTTTTGCTGAGATATAACGACGTGCACATATGTATCAGTGAATTTAGTCCCTCCCGAGTTGCTTCATTTCTATTTTGAACGCGTATTTGTGGAAATAAAATTTTGAATCTCTTTCTTTCGGAATCTGCATGAATTTTAACACATGAAGGAATCAATCCTGTTGGAGGAACATCCGCAACTGAGCATTACACCAGAGGTTGAAAATACCACTGCAGTTGTAAAGTTCTTTTATTATCACACGACCGGTTACGGGTCCTTATACGTCCATCTTCGGGTGTCGTAACTTGGTGCTCTGACCGCCGAGCCCCGCAGCGGACATGCACGAGGCTGGTTTAGCTTTTTTATCTCATCAAAAATGTTTGTAGAATTATCGTCAGCAATGTCCTAGAAATGTATTTCTTGCTAAATTTAGAATGAATAAGTTCAACTCGGCTGAACATTTGTCTTCTCATATATCACTGATAGGCATATTAAAGGCTTCTGGAACAATGAAACAAACTAATTAGGTACGACGATGTAATTATGGTAGTCGTAATTCGCTATCATTTTGTGATTCTTGGCCCCGAATTAGTTGTTCAAACCTGTGGAAATCCTGTATGTATTTTAGGGCTAGGATCACGTTTTGTAAATAGTTCATAAGCACATTATTAGTTCTCGGAATACAGTTAAACTGATTGGGTAGTGTGATGGAAAATGTTCACATTAATTTCCTACAACCCTTCTTTCTGCATGTGTCTAAAAGTATTGCATCAAATTATCAATAACCAATTTCCTATCTGTTTCCGGAAATAATGTTTCCTGTGTTAATAACAAGAATGCAGCATTAATTTATGAGCTTCTGTAAGTTTAGATAAAAAATGAACCATAATACATGCACATGAACAAGTGTGAAACGATGTCCAGTTTTTCCGATTGCTAACTTTATAAATCGTTCGAGCATATTGAAAGTTCTTGAGATGCAGCTAAACTGCTTGAGAATCGTGATAGATGTGATTCAACTCGTGTTCTTCTTAGTTTTCTGCAAGCGTTTCCTCTAATTAATTGCTTTCATCTCAATGTGCTCATTTTGATGACGATCTCTATGAGACCGATGTGTTGTGGTCTACGTGACAATGCTTGTTCGTCAGACTGATGTTTCTTTATCAGTTTTTTCAATATTAGCGTTAGCTCTTGATGATAAAGTCCTTCATTGAGGGATGGAAGTCCCAACTCTTGTCGTTGCATGTCGAGTTCAGATAGACGCTAATAAGGGCAGCACGTGAGTATCTGAAGTGCGTCGCCTTTTCTGCGATACTCTATTTCCAGTCGCCCGACCATAACACTCTGCCCTCCGTCAAAGTCGTTTAAATCAGCACCCTTCCGCATTACCTGCATACGGAGCGCACTGAATGATTTCTCTGTATCCCTGGCACCTGTTACACAGCTTCGGTAACACGTCACGTGCTCTCCACGTGACCTACACATGCTCTTTCCCAAACACGACCTGTGAACCTAATGCTCTCGCTGATCAGTGAAAAATACGGAAGAAGTGACAAAATGTAAATTCAGTGGCAATTAGAGCATTCCCGTAAGTAGTATTTTAATTTTATTCTCTGGCAATAAGAAGTGGCATCTAATGCTTAGAACTGTATTCACAATATTTTTATCAATTCGTCACAAAGTCGACTAATTAAACTTTACCTTGCTGTGCTACAATTCACAGATGCCCGCCCATTAACATTTAGCTTATGCTGATATCAGAATGAGCAGTACCAGATCCACTGTTTACCTTCCCGCGCATAATGGACGAATCATCTGTTCTCTCTCACTGTAATTACCGTTTCTATGTGGTCCGTTTTCAACTGATTCGATTGCTGGGAAACTATATACTCCATTAACGGTTTCCAAGCTGCTTACGAAGTGAACAGTAACTTATGACTTACACTCAACTGTGTTGAGTCACAAGCGATCCTCAGTCTTCAGTAATGATTCGTCAATTTGTACTCATCTTAGCCCGCTGCGTCCTATATGTAATATAAAGACATTATATAATATGTCATGAAACCAAGGCACTGCTGTGTTTGATTATACTGTTAATGACTATAGCCCTATTTTGGCGTGTTTGCCATCTTAAGGTTATCTGTGAAAAGTACCTAGTTTGTTACAATATTTCAAATTTCTTGAGTAATTAACTTAATGTGTTGTAGCTACACTCCTGGAAATTGAAATAAGAACACCGTGAATTCATTGTCCCAGGAAGGGGAAACTTTATTGACACATTCCTGGGGTCAGATACATCACATGATCACACTGACAGAACCACAGGCACATAGACACAGGCAACAGAGCATGCACAATGTCGGCACTAGTACAGTGTATATCCACATTTCGCAGCAATGCAGGCTGCTATTCTCCCATGGAGACGATCGTAGAGATGCTGGATGTAGTCCTGTGGAACGGCTTGCCATGCCATTTCCACCTGGCGCCTCAGTTGGACCAGCATTCGTGCTGGACGTGCAGACCGAGTGAGACGACGCTTCATCCAGTCCCAAACATGCTCAATGGGGGACAGATCCGGAGATCTTGCTGGCCAGGGTAGTTGACTTACACCTTCTAGAGCACGTTGGGTGGCACGGGATACATGCGGACGTGCATTGTCCTGTTGGAACAGCAAGTTCCCTTGCCGGTCTAGGAATGGTAGAACGATGGGTTCGATGACGGTTTGGATGTACCGTGCACTATTCAGTGTCCCCTCGACGATCACCAGTGGTGTACGGCCAGTGTAGGAGATCGCTCCCCACACCATGATGCCGGGTGTTGGCCCTGTGTGCCTCGGTCGTATGCAGTCCTGATTGTGGCGCTCACCTGCACGGCGCCAAACACGCATACGACCATCATTGGCACCAAGGCAGAAGCGACTCTCATCGCTGAAGACGACACGTCTCCATTCGTCCCTCCATTCACGCCTGTCGCGACGCCACTGGAGGCGGCCTGCACGATATTGGGGCGTGAGCGGACGATGGCCTAACGGTGTGCGGGACCGTAGCCCAGCTTCATGGAGACGGTTGCGAATGGTCCTCGCCGATACGCCAGGAGCAACAGTGTCCCTAATTTGCTGGGAAGTGGCGGTGCGGTCCCCTACGGCACTGCGTAGGATCCTACGGTCTTGGCGTGCATCCGTGCGTCGCTGCGGTCCGGTCCCAGGTCGACGGACACGTGCACCTTCCGCCGACCACTGGCGACAACATCGATGTACTGTGGAGACCTCACGCCCCACGTGTTTAGCAATTCGGCGGTACGTCCACCCGGCCTCCCGCATTCCCACTATACGCCCTCGCTCAAAGTCCGTCAACTGCACATACGGTTCACGTCCACGCTGTCGCGGCATGCTACCAGTGTTAAAGACTGCGATGGAGCTCCGTATGCCACGGCAAACTGGCTGACACTGACGGCGGCGGTGCACAAATGCTGCGCAGCTAGCGCCATTCGACGGCCAACACCGCGGTTCCTGGTGTGTCCGCTGTGCCGTGCGTGTGATCATTGCTTGTACAGCCCTCTCGCAGTGTCCGGAGCAAGTATGGTGGGTCTGACACACCGGTGTCAATGTGTTCTTTTTTCCATTTCCAGGAGTGTAGTAAGAAGGAAGATACAATTTACAGAAACCCATGAAAGCAAACAGCCTGTAACCGTATAATATCTCTTACTCAGTCGTCAAAACAGCTGTCAAGTAACTTCATTATGAAATAAACTTTCATAATTCGACAATTACGAAAATAATTCCTCCAGCGAAATTTTAAAATCTCCTATAGCTCTAACTACATCAAAAGAACAAACTTATATAGTAGTGTGACAGCAACTGAGGCCATCTGATGTAAGTAGACAACCATAATTCCATAATACGTTGAATTATCTACTCAAAAATTTGTTGTACCAAACTATGTACTTTTGACAGATAAAACCTTAAGATGTCAACCACGCTGAAATAGTCCTATAGTAATAATCAATACAAAAAATACAGCAACGTCTTTGTCTCACAACATATTAGATACTTCGGCTGATATTTCTGCGAATATTTCCACACAGATTCCTAATTTTCCTAAACAGCTTTTCATTAATCGGTTAAAAAATTTGGTATAATGCAAGATAAAAACTTGAATGGGAGTCAGAATACTGTATCTGTGAGCGAAAAGATATTTATCTTACATAAAGCACCTCACCAGAGACGAATAAAAATAGTTGAGGGCGTAAGATTTCCCATCTTCATCTACTGTAACGTCCTACACAAAATCTAAACAGTGGCAATTATCAACACAATGCCCCTGACATACATTCCTGTGTAGGATACAGAATTGGAAGAACACTAAGTGGATATATTATCCGTTCTTACATAAAATAACCATAAATTTGACTGCAAATGTATTTTTTGCTCCATCGACTTTTTAGTAATCACTAAGTCAATCATATATAGCGTTCATACACAAAAATTCAAACGACACTAGAAGCTTATATTCTAAAGTTTCTTTCGAACCTCTGAATAGATTTCGGTCTGCAGCGGAGTATGTGGACATTTGAAACTTCCTGGCAGATTAAAACTATATGCTGAATAGTTCAACCTGCAGAGCATTTGCCAGCGAAAGATAAAGGTCCCAGGTCAGAGCAGAAGCCCGGCACAATGTTTTTGTCTACCAGAGCGTTTCTTACGAATTATTCATGCCGGAAGTGTTCATTCATAGTGTTAGAGAGTTGCAACCATTCCAGTATAGAATAATGAGCCTTGTGACATCAGAGACGTTACTCACTTCGTCAATTAAAAAAAAAATCCAGTCTCCTATTTATTGTTTACAAAGCAGCTAAATGTTCCCATATAAAGAACAATCGCCAGTCGAATGGAGGATAGCAGTTATTACGGTTTGTCAATGCCAAACATATATCTACTAATTTACTGAGTTTTCACAAGAGATATGCGATAGTTGGAGAAATAAACTTGCTGTGAGAAGCATCTCATCCGAATGGCAGTTACGTACCATAGAGATTCAGCACGATGCCTGGCACAAAGTCGGAACGCTGCTATAGTTGCCCTGTCTGGCCCCATACTACGCCGCAGTGGCAAGCATGTTTACAGGGTGTCCCTAAACCATAAAGATAGTGGAAGATCCTGGACAGTATTTCACTGTAAGAAAGAGGGGGCCAGGAATGAATGAATATTTCAGTCGCTCAGAGGACTTGAATAAGCAATGCGTGTTACGTGCGCACCGACGGTTTTCTTTTCTTTTTTTTTTAATTTGCCGCTTATCTATGTGGGCAGCGCACGACGTAATGTGTTCGCTTGACACCTTCTAATCAAATGCGACGCTCGTGCACCGTCGTTTTAAAGCCCAAATATTCCAGAAAACTTCTTTAGTGAAAAGACAAAATAGTGAAAATGTACATAGAACAGTCGAACGACTGGGTAGAGACCGTAAAATTACTGTGTTGACGAAAACAAGGGGTTATATTATAAACCAAACAAATGTTTAATAAATAATGTGTATTGTGGCCTCGCACTAAGTGCGAATTTATAGGAACACACAATTAAACAATATTGCAAGTAGTTCGAGAAAAGCATCAAATACAGCAACGCATGTAAGCAAAGTTCATTTACCTGTACAGTAATTCACTAAATTAAAAACAAACAGTGAAAGAGCGCAAGTGCCGTATCCACTATCAGTTGCAATGAGAAGTACGTTATTCCTAAAACACACGACTAAAAATATCAACTGCAGCAACAATCGCAGTTTCCAGCTGTCTCAAACAACATAAACAAATTTAAAAGTTCACTTATATCAACAAAATAAATCACCCTAAACAAACTCAAAGTCTAGTTAAAAGTTCACGCTTGTAACTCACAATTACAATATTATTACAAGTCCACTGAAATGTTAGAGTATGTGATACACCCTGCTGCTCGGTTGCATAGCTACTCAACAAAAGCATAATAACCAACAATGATGTAACAGTGCATGAAGACCACGATAAAAGTCAGCAGACGAAAGGCCACGTATACTCTACCGCTCACCTATAAATACTTTATGTGACACCAAACACCATTGAATCTAAGTTATACACTTAAGTCACTACCTTTTTCCGTGTTGCATCTAGGTGTTGTAATGAAGCAGTGACAATGGCTATCTGGCTGCTACCTCCCTGTTCTTTGGGGCTCTTAATCACGTTTGACGCCTCGGTTACGGGTGGGAAGAAATTCATCGATGATGTAATGGAGCATTGGTAGTGGCTACCTGGCTGTCACCTCCCATTTCTGTGGGACTCCTAATTACGTTCGACGTCTTGGTTACGATTAGCGAGAACTTTCATCGGTAAGCTCAGTTATGGTGCAATATTTTAGGAGTTGAACCTATCATCACCCCCTGAAACACAGATTTGGCCCTGTGCTCCACAGTCCAATCCGTGCATGTCTTCCTCTTGCTCTTTTTAATTTATTCATTTATTATTGCCCTTAATAGCAATTTACATTTATACCAGTTAGTAATTTCCCCAGATTGTCTGATGATACCTGGAACAGAAGAAATACAACATATGTGAAGATTAAATAAACCTATCTTGTGCAACCAAGACGGTTTTTTTCTGTTCTAAAGATGTATTACTGTAGTTGCACCAATGCCATGACGTTAATCATGGAGTGATTTACATTATACATAAGTATGAAATTACAAATTGTGTCTACGCTTCCACTCGCGCAATTAGGTAAGGATCTGGAAAACTCGTGTTGCCTTCATACTATGTGAATCTGTGGAAGATTTACAGTACTGGAGCATTTGCAAATAAAATTTTAGTAAAGTTATCTGTAATTCTTCATACACACGTAGGATTGGTGTTGTTTGCTGACATCATCGACTTCCACAAGTTACAGCATATGATCAGAATTCCCCAATAATTTACCTATTAATTATATAATGTGTTGTAATTACAAACAATTTCAACAGTTTTAATCATAATCCTTGAGTCGACCTTAAGGCTGCGAATTGATCGTTTGATTGCCGCAATTGTTCTGTATCATGTTTGAAAAGTTGAGAGGAAACAGGTTGCTCCGTCCCATTACTTTTCATTAAGGACTATGTTCTTTATTATCAAGGACATAATGGTCATCTTCGTATTTTAGTTCAGATACCGAGAGCCTCTAGCGAAGGAATGTATATAATTGTGTTTATTTATTTATTCTGTGATGTACATCCTTTTCTCATTCCTGTTATGTTGCTATCAGGTATGAAATGGGTGAGTGTTTTGGTGTGTGTGCGTAACTGCAGCAGCTGTGGTTCAGACGTATGTTTTACTTGACTTTGGTGCCAACCTAATACTTGGGGTGAACAGTCAAAGATGTACCTGTGTTGACAGAATATTCGGCGTTGGTAGGAATTTCCTCCCCTTCCCCTCAACAATGAGCAGAGTGACCGTTAACCGGCGCTTCGTCATTTTCAGCATTCTTTTTCCTACTGGCTTAGAGGATGGAAGGACTGTGTTCATGTTTCCTTTCGTTTGATTGGTAAATTCTGAGGATGAGATATTGTATTTACAATAACTAATCCGCTTCTTCTCAGGGCCGTCTTAGTCAGGGTTATGTTGCGACCACCTTCTGTAATTGTTTTTCAAGAAAACTCAATGGATAGGACTTCGGTTTTTAGCGAGCGCATGGTGCTCACCTCAATCTAACCGTGTGAAGTTAATCCTGTGGTGCCGACATCACAATTTTTGTCGAGTTAGTGTTACACTTAATCCACTTTTATTCATTTTCGTTAAATTTTCTGCAGAGTAGCATTCTTTCTTCGTGATACGGTTTTCACCTAGTGAGTATCAGACAGTCTATTGGACGCAGCTGTTATAAAAAAAGAGTAGACACTTTCATGCATTTGTTTCAGTGTAAGTACGTAACCTAGTGAATGTTGTGCAGCATTCAAGTACTCTTACGTATGGAATTATTTGATTTTATTTCTTTTTTGCATTCTTGGTCATTGTCACCTTGCTCCCATAGGAGCACGAGTGCGCAGAGAAAAGACCATCTACTTTCTAAGTTTGTACACATTGGAAGCGTGTATTCATCATCGCCGTACTGGCGTATCACCAAGCGTGATGGTATGGGGTGCCAATGGTTACACGTCTCTGTCACCTCTTGTTCGCACTGACGGCACTTTGAACAGTGGTCGTTCCATTTCAGATCTGTTACGACCCGTGGCTCTACCCTTCATTTGATCCCTGCGAAATGCTACATTTCAGCAGGATAATGCACGACCGCATGTTGCAGGTCCAGTACGAGCCTTTCTGCATACAGAAAAATATTCGACTGCTGCCCTGGCCAGCATATTCTCCAGATCTCTCACCAATTGAAAACGTCTGGTCAATGGTGGCTGAGCAACTGGCTCGTCACAATACGCCAGTCACTACTCTTTATGAACGGTGGTATCGTGTTGAAGCTGCATGGGCAGCTGTACCTGTACACGATATCCAAGCTCTGTTTGACTCAATGCCCAGGCGTATCAAGGCCGTTATTACGGCCAGAGGTGGTTGTTCTGGGTACTGATTTCTCAGTATCTATGCACCCAAATTGGGTGAAAATTTAATCACATGTCAGTTCTAGTATAATATATTTATCCAATGAATACCCGTTTATCATCTGCATTTCTTCTTGGTGTAGCAATTTTAATGGCTAGTAGTGTAATTTTTCATTATTATTTCTTATGGCTGTATTACATTCAGTTATACATATACGAATTCCTGAATTTTCTCGAATTTATACTTTATACACTTATGTTCTTATAGCTGTATACGAAGCGACACATTGTGTACCCTCGGTGCCATGCGACAGGACCCAGACACGGTGCTGTCCGTTATATGCCCATGTCGCATTGCCGATGAGACGTGTAGCCACCATCTGCCGCTGCTTGTGATCAGAACCACCCCTGTAGACTGCTCTCATTATTGAGTGACGGGAAATGCGAGCCCAGTACCATGTGGGTGGACTAGCCCACACCACTCCTCGCCTTTGGTCCCTGCCTTACTGCCGATGCTACGTGTGGCCTCTTGGCTACTGTCTGCTACTGCAACGCGATGTGAAGCCGCCCATCGTGGACTGTCCACTCAGACACTGAGCGACGCAATGCATGAGCCTGGTACCGTGTGGATAACAGCACGTGCTGCTGCTCACCTCTCACGGCATTCTCTGCTACCCCTGCGATCCTTTGTAGCTTTGCCACACATGTAATTCTCCAGTCGCACCTGCACACATGCTTTCAGACTGAATTGCCGCTATTGTATAGTCAGTGCTGCTGCACTACACAAAGCTCCTGGGCCCCACGCTGACTGCCTAGTCTACTAAAGGTTACGACTATTCTTTTAGAGGTGCAGCCAATACAAAACTGTGTTTTTATTGTGGTCTTCAGTCTGGAGACTTGTTTAATGAAGATCGCCATGCTATTCTATCCTGTACAAGCCTTTTCATCTCCGAATAACTACTGCAATTTGCATCTTTCTCTATCTGCTCATTGTACACATCTCTTGGCCTCCCCCTACAATCTTAAGGCCCCCTTCCTTTCCACTTCCTTCCAATAGTAAATTGGTGAGCTCTTGATGTCTCAGAATACGTCCTGTCAGCCGATACCATCTTACAGTCAGGTTGTGTGACAAATTCCTTTTCTCCCCAATTATATTCAGTACCTTCTCATTAGTCACGTGATCTACACACCTAACCTTCAGCACTCTTCTGTAACATCAGATTTCAAAATATTCTATACTCCTCTCGTCTACAATGTTTATCGTCCATGTTTCACTCCATACAAATGTAAGACTTTTCAACTTTGTTTAGCACCAGCGCTAGTAGTCGAATGCATTGGAATGACAAAAGGATATTTGCTGTATGGATCGACGACAATGAGTCATCGTGTGTTCCAGAAAGGACCAGCAAAATCAGTATGAATACGTTGCCAAGGACCGACAGGTGGAAGCCAATTGAAAAATTGTTGACATGGTGCTGCCAGGTTATCCGTGGATGCGCGGCAGTGCCAGTCACATCTTCTATCTGTTTATCAAGCCCAAGCTACAAACAATGCTGGAGCACTAGTTGCTTTGTTCTAACGATTTCCCAATGCCCTCTACGTAATAGTTTCAACATACGTCGTTGCAACGGTGTGTGAATCAGGTCTTGAATTTGTTCATTACGAGAACGTAATAAAACTACACTATTCTGAAGAAAAAGAACGTGGTGTGGTGCATCGTATTTTCGAACTATTGCATCTAAGATTGATTTCGAATTATGAGGCCACCCATCAGAATGTAGTACCTGAGAAATCGTATTGATTTAGTGCCACCGAATATCAACTGGAAAAGCTTGTAGTGCTTGGGAATCAAAATTATCACTATGAAAAGAAAAAACCTTTGATGCGTTGAAATCGGTATCATTTCCCGTAGATAAGCGAGAAAGACTGTCTGCGTTTGCATGTGCCACAAGGCAATAAGGAACTTCATATTGATCATTGGAAAGAGTGACCAACGTTGCAGCTTCTGTGCTGTATAATCAGGTACATCTTTCGCTGGACGAAAAACAGCAGTCAGCGGCTTATGGAGGGTCACAATAAAAAAATTTCTGTCATGCCGATATTGACGAAATATTGTGACATTATAAGTTATGGTTAGAGATTACTGTTCCAGATTATTGTAGTTGACTTGGGCCTTATTCATTTTCTTACACGTGAATACTGTGGAGCCTTCCGTGTTACCAACGTTGTGTGAAGAAACTAACCGTATTCCATGTGATGGTGTGTCAGCTACAAGCACTACAGGATTTTGCAGATCGAAATGCATAAGACATGGGCCACTAAGCAATGCACGATTGAGATTCTGGAAAAGGGAACATTTATACGTCGTAGGTGATGCAAAGGAGCGGCTATTTGCATTGTGTTCGGAATGAATTTGATGTAGTGTCTCAGTCTGCCAAAAAGAGCTTGGAGGTCCCGTAAGGTTTTAAGAGAACAATCTCCGTATGGGCTCTAAATGCATAGACGAAGGAGGAGCAATGTCGGTGGCAATTACATGTCCCGAAGTATTGGATTTCAGTAATGAAAAATGAATGTTTTTGTGAATTACACTTGGGTCGGCTATTGGTTAAAACTTGAAACAGAGACTCCAAAATTTTGAGAGTCTCTTTCGGTGTGTGGCTGGATACAATGATGTCATCTAAATAACTTGAACAGGACGGAACTTTCCACATCACTTATTCAAGAAAGCGCCGAAACAACGCCGGAGCAAGAGACGCGGATGATACAAGCCGATGTGTGTGTGAACCACAACCATTCTTTTCCTTATCCAGAGCTGCTTAAAGATAAGCATCAGCTAAACCAGTGTTTCAAAAGGATCATCCACTTACTACGCAGTCCATAAGTTCGCCAAAACGTGGGAGCCGGAAGGAATCGATCAGTGTTTGAGCATTAACTGTAGCTTCAATGCTGGCGCAAGCCAGATCTTACTGTTCGCTTTCCTTGTGATCACAGGATGGGATGCCCGTTGACTTGCACAAACGGGTATTATAATTTCAATTTACTCTAATCTGTTGAGTTCAGATGCTACTTCATCACGAATGGTGTGCGGTACTGGCCTAGGGCGCTAAAAATTAGGTTATGCATTGTCTTTGAGCGTAATGTTTTTTCGTGAAGCTTCTTCGCATGTCTCAGTGCGGCATCGAACAAATGACCGTATTTTTCACGCAACTGATGTGTATTGTCGTGGGAAAGTTGCAGAACAATAGGCTACACACTGCCTTGAATATCTAAACCAAACAAAAGTATCACGCCAAAAATATTGGGACTAGAACCTAACTGCTGTGAATGGCGCTGATGTAGTCGCTTTTTATATTTTGCTTGCAAAGCGCACATTGCAAAAACAGATACTCTTTCCACTGTAGGCTGTGAGGTGCAGGTATGGCTTTTGTAGTGGAGGGTGACGCAGCTGCTCATATGTTTTCTGATTAATCAGTGCGACCCTAGCACCAGTATGTAACGGAAATGGTACAGACTGGTTACAAATCTGCAGCGAGATTAACAGTTTGGGGTTTGTCATCAGAATATGACTATCTGTTCTGAATTTCGGAAGACTACCTTTGTCTGAACTGTGAGTGACGAAGTATGCTGTACGCATATTAGAGTAGAGCTGGTTCGAAGGAGGCTAGTTTGCACTGTGCATTTTGCTACGCAATTCTGTTGCTTGTGACTACGGTAGCTGGGTGGAATGGGAACAGATTCAGAATGACAGATTGCATTTATTTCCATTTACTCAATCGACATTTGTGTGGAACAGAATTAACTTTTCGTTCCTTTCGCATGCACACTTGCTTTGTGTGTCCTAATTTACGGCAGTGTCGAAATTCTGCGTGGCGGAGAAAGCAGTTTTTTCGTCATGCATTACATAACACTTCACAAGACTTCGGGAGATTTAAATTAACCGAGGACGCGGTTGGGCGCCTTGCGTTGTGTTCGTTTTGTTGCCTGTGGTAGCGGATGTCCCTTGCCATGTGATCCTGGGGTCGCTGCGAGCTATCTGCAGTTTGCGTTGCAACAGTCATGTTCATCGAAGTCTTACCCTTCCAGTGCTTCGTTTACTTTACGTACGTCACTGAAAAGGAACCCCTTGAGTATGAGGTCGCAAGCTGAATCTTTAGCAAGGCTTATTTGAAACTTTCGTGGTAACAATTATGACAAGAAAAATGTTAGCTGCTAATGACTCTCCGTGTGTATCAGGAGAGCGTCAGAAAATGAGTGTCCGGCAGGTGCAGAGATCAACCTTGTATGGGATTTATCTATTACACTTCACAAAATGGACATCGTCGACATTCAAGAAATGCTGGAAACAAACTATTAACTTGCACCATGTACGTCGAACGATAAATGGCGCGCCACAGTGATCACAAAGGTTCGCGCCATCAAGAGCGATGACGAACTCCTTGGGAGTTACAAACCGTGCAGGACGTTCAGCTAGGTACCCACTCTTAAGCATTGACATAGAATCCTGTTGGTGGAAAGGGGTGATGGAATGTGATGGTAAGCAACCGAGTGCGAAACAGTCTGTCGTGGAGCTTACCGTAAAACTGGCAATTCTTTAAGGCGTAGCTGCAGATAGAACGACAATATGTTTTATAGGCACGAAGAAAACAGACATCCAAAGGCTAATTTTTTCTATCGGCTTCAGGTGAGCTGCGCAGGATTAGCCGAGCGGTCTCAGGCGCTGCAGTCATGTACTGTGCGGCTGGTCCCGGCGGAGGTTCGAGTCCTCCCTCGGGCATGGGTGTGTGTGTTTCCGCTTAGGATAATTTAGGTTAAGTATTGTGTAAGGACTGACAACCTTAGCAGTTAAGTCCAATAAGATTTCACACACATTTGAACATTTGATTTGGCTTCAGGTGGTATGAACTGCAATGTCAAACACTTTTCTGGAGAGATAGTTTGCTCTAAAGGAGTATGATTTTTCTACTCACACCAGAGATCAAGCAAAAGCAAGCTATTTTTACCTGCTATTGGCCAAAAGCTGTGCTCATGCCATAGCTGTATTTCTCTTACGCTCATTTTCCCATTCTTGCTTGCTGTGACGTAAATATTCCCTACTGCCCTTCCTAGATCGCTCACACGAGAAAGAGTCACAGGGGGCAGAGCACCTCCGACGTCTCACAGCACAGTAAAGAACTTTCCAGTCAGTTTACCATTTAGATTAACAGTCGACATAATTGTATACAAGTGCGTTAGGGCATTGATTTTAGCTGTTCTCTATACAAGTCTCTTGGTGCCTCTAATTTCCAGGGTTCCTTTCATGTGCACTTCCTCTTCACATACCTATTGGTCGGAGTTAAAAAAAAATTCCTTACTGAATGATGGGATGAAATTGTTTATCTCATCTACAAGCTTTTGGGCTGATTCGGCAGTTTGCTGTGCATCATCGAGTTGATGCTCTGTTTGAAATTTCGTTATCTTACGTCTTCCAATTCTTTAGCACTGTTTGAAGTTATGCAACTATCCGCTGCTTCCCTTGAAATCACTATAATCTATGTCGCGCGCAACTTTATGTGCATAATGCAGTAGGCCACTATCATGCATATCCTGTAAATTGTATCGAGCATGACTGAAACGCGCAAAACACCACTTTTTGTAACAAGTGCGCTTTGCTCTCCCATGAATATCCGTAGATTTTCTTATGCACTACATGGTCATAAAGCTGCGGATTAATTCGAAATCTGTTGATAAATGTTTTATACTATAATGCGGATGGTCTTCCATGTACGTAATTATGTTTAGTAACCGCTTCTTGGGCGACGATTGTCCTTTACTACGTTTCACTGGGGACGGGATTTGCGGCTACCTGTCCGACGAAGTTGATGAACTACATGGCTCGACAACTGTTTCAGTAACGCTTTCACTAGTGAAACACGTGTCGTCATCATTGTACTCCTCATGCACGTTGTTCGCACTGTCCAGAGTATACGACACCACATATGCAATATGTTATGAGTATTATTACCCATAATAATGTTACCTGTCTTCAGGTTTTCTAAAGCAATACCTATGACTTACTTTACTATATTTAGTAGTACACCGTCCAGTCACATTAATGCGACCACTGCCTGTCTTCGACGTCAATAACCATTCAACGACGGTGGCACTCATGGCAACAGGTGGCCTTCTCAGATGACTCACGTTTTATGCTGAGAATCTGTGGGACTACTCCGACCGAGTTCATCGTGCCATGGACTCTTACCCGCGAAACCTAGAGCAGCTGGCCACTGTACTGGAGTCGGCATGGCTCCAAAAATGGTTCAAATGGCTCTGAGCACTATGGGACTTAACTTCTGAGGTCATCAGTCCCATAGAACTTAGAACTACTTAAACCTAAGGACATCACACACATCCATGCCTGAGGCAGGATCCGAACCTGCGACCGTAACGGTCGCTCGGTTCCAGACTATAGCGCCTAGACCCGCTCGGCCACCCTGGCCGGCGCATGGCTCCACCTAATTGTCAGTACCTTCCAGAACCTCTCTGACGCTCTCCCTGCACGTCCGCACAGCAAAATAATCTTATTCTGGCTTTTACAGGTGGTCACATTTATGTGAATGGACGGTTCAGTTTTGCTCAACATGGTGCGATAAATAGCAGCAAATACTACAAAAAACGACCGAGCGAGGTGGCGCAGTGGTTAGCACACTGGACTCGCATTCGGGAGGACGACGGTTCAATCCCGTCTCCAGCCATCCTGATTTAGGTTTTCCGTGATTTCCCTAAATCGCTTCAGGCAAATGCCGGGATGGTTCCTTTGAAAGGGCACGGCCGATTTCCTTCCCAATCCTTCCCTAACCCGAGCATAAGCTCCGTCTCTAATGACCTCGTTGTCGACGGGACGTTAAACACTAACCACCACCACCACTACAAAAAACGACGACATCATGAAAACCAAACATAATACATAAATAAAGTACATAATATACAATCCTCTTTGTTAAATATTCTACATCACTACAAATGGAAAATGCCTTTACGATCGCTGCCATCAGCCACCGCGTCGAGTGTAAACTTAGTTTGCGCGAACAGTACATATTACCAGTAATTTTAAGTTACTTTCTCAGTATGCACTCTGATCAGTATAGTCTGCAATCAAATGCAGTACAATGCAAAATGAATACCGTTTAATTATTATTACTTCTCGTATTTTAATTAGTAAACATAAAGTTTTAAATAACAAGTAAACTTTTCTTTGAAATGCAATAGTATTCCTTTTAATAAAATGACACGCGTTTGGAATAGTAATGATAGCAAAGGATAGTACTATGGCCGATGACGTGGGTAAATTAGTAATACTGAAGCTAATTTAATAATGTTACCATAATATTCTTTGCATTTCGTGGTGTCAGAAATTGGCGACAGGCTTTTCTTTGAATAAGGAGCATATGTTGTTAATTTTGGCCACACTGGCTTCTCAAGATGAAGAATGAGTGCCATCACGTAGTGTTGAAGTCATTCCTTTCACTCACTAAGGCAACCCTGCGATGTCTATTTTTATCGCCTGTTAAAGAAGTTGCTCAAAAAGCTTCAAAACTGCTCTTATCGCATCGGGAGAGAGAAGGGTATTAAATCCCGAGAAGAATGCGTCAAAATACATTCCATTACCAAAATTTGGTAAAATGATGCGATACTTGTGGTTTGCTGCCACACTGAGCGACAAGAGAGAACCTTTTATGAATGTAAACTAAGTTTATAATAAGTTAAAAGCACCAGTTTGCTTTTGTTCTACGGAAGATTCTGTGAACATAGCCTAAGTTTGTTTTTCTGTATAAACTTTTAAACCACCACATAATTGTAAAAATATGCGTCGTTTATAATGTGTGAAAGATGCGAAGAGAATTACTACTTCCCCTGTTTTTATGATGAATATCACCCCAGCACTTGTAAATCATCAACAGCAAAGTAATAAAAGCTTCTAATTTTATATCTGAAGTTCTCGTGACCGCCATACAGTCGTTTGCTAGAAATTTATTTGCAACCACATGGTTTCGTTGATCTTTCCCGCTCATGCCTCTTATTAAAAAAATTAAAACATAAAATATACTGAGCATTATTTAGGTTTACTTACAGTTAAATTAACATAAAATCTGAAAAAAGGGAAAAAAATGTTTCCACATATATAGACGTGACCCTTCTGCCCTCGAATTACCATTCTGCGCTCTATTCGTTCTGCCAAAAGTAGTCTGGAAACTGCACTAACATAAAAGACTTATACTTCGCCCGACTCGCGCCAAAAATGGTATTTTTTCTAAACTCTTGGCCATCTGCAGCTCCCACTTCTATCACTTTCATTTCAGTACCAAAACATGCACATAACATAAATTTGGATGAAATCGGTGATAATGAATAGGCGCAGTCTCCCTGTCAGTTACCTACGTTCCTCACATGCCTCGCTCGACTGACTAGCCACTACGATTTACCAAACACTCACCACTGCCTCTCGCTCCAGAAACAGGCCATCCCAAGTGTCACAGTGTGAGCCATGAGTTCGTGAAATTATTATGTTTAGTAGCAAAGGACAGCCTGCATGCAACTGTAAACTTGTTCCGCGATTGGCGATAGTCAGTGTGAATAAATGCTATAAAATTCATATATTGCTATAAGACGTTAAGCTCTTTATGTCAACTGAAACCTATATATTCATTCCCTCTACCATCTGGGTAATTTTGATCCTAAAGTTTTGGCATACCCTGTATATAACTTTATGGATGTTTTTCCGTACCTCAGGCAATATCATTGCAAGTGGAGTAGAAATTTGAAATAGGGTTGAAAATTGGTGAAAATTATCTTATACGATGTAAGAACATTACGGAAACGTAAATATGGATGGTGTAGAACATCGTCGTTCCAGAATGCGAGCCCAGCATGTTAAGCGCTTTACCACTTCCTTCGACATTTTATTAGAGCAGTAAAGTAGCTAATGTTAGCTACGCAACAAAATATTATTCAGTATCGTCTGTGAAAACTGTAACCCCAAAACGACTGTTTTGAGTGAATCTAAGATCAGTGAATGCGTGAAGTAGTGTGATCAATAAACGACACAAGAACATTATATCAGTTCGTGATCATCACAGTTCCTTTCTCGTTTGCTGCTTTATTTTTAAAAGTATATTTTTAAGCAATAAAGACGTAAAACTAAACATCACAGTGTTGTTTTCCCTCGAACTTAAGGTTCGTTTGAGCATCACAGCTACTGTTATTTTGGAGGTGGTATACCCTTGCTTTCTAATCATCTTTGAACTGATTCACCCGAAGTGTCATACGGGGAACAACAGCTTGAATTTGTCACAGTTGATATAACAGTCAAGTGTCCAAAAGGATTGGAAGATAATTTCCCCGACTCGTTACTGAATTAAAAAGATACATTCAAAACCCTTACGTGTCTTATGTTCATACCTGAGTTCATAAATCTCATTTGGCACTTTTAGGCTGAGGAGTTTTGTAAAAACTGGTCAGCCTATACGGAAATATAGTTCCAAAATCCTTAAACATACACATCTGGAAGGTTGACAGTCACGAATTCGTGAATTTTATATACCGAAGGTCTGAAAAAAGCTCTGTCGAAGATAAAATTCATTGTCATGTCTTCTTAATTGAGCTTGGAACCATTGCTGCGTCTTACATTTCGTTGATAGTCAACCGACACTTCAGATGTGCTGTGTACTTCTTTCGAAGGAGGTCAGGAATGACTTCCGTCCGTTGCAGTGCGTACTTCATTCGACTCTCCAGCCCGATGCACGTGACTTTGTGATCAAAGCGTCACAAAAACCATTTTTCACTCTACCAGAGCAGGAAGTAAATCTCAGCCGCTGAGGAACCAACCCACACATTCAGAGAATAGGACTGCAGATAGCTTGCGCACTCTTATCTCGGCGGCGCCTTCCCTTAATGACCAGGAAGACGTGACGTAAAGCTCAGTCAATGAAGAGCCGCTAAGCGAACTGATACCAGATCAGCATAAGATAGAGTTCGATGCCCTCAAAATGGTAGGTCTTTCGGGTAAATTGGTTTTCCATTTTGTGGCGAACTATCTTGTTCAGGTTATACACATGCGGTGGTGATATTTGTACAAACTAAGGGACAGAAAAAATACATAACAAGCACAGAGCAAGTAATTTACTACACACACTGCGTTCATAGATTAGAATGATTGTCATGTTCTTCAGAATTAACGTAATGAACCTTAATGCAACTATAGTGTTTACTCTTCTCTGGAGCACTGCAATTCATGTGGGCCTGTCTTCGCCTCAGAATCGGTACCGAACAACGTGGACTGTTACAGCAGCACGCATACAATTCAATTGATTCTCATTTCTTAGAAATCACAAATGGCTCAGACAATAAAGACAAAGGAAGGCGGCGCAGAGGTGTCAGTGCTGAACTCGCTTTCGAAAGGAACAGGCTTCAAGTCCCTCGTCCGACACATTCAGATTTAGGTTTTCGTATGGTTATCCTGAATCAATTAAGGCGAATTCCAGGATGCTGTGTTTTCAACGGACATGGCCAGTTTTCCTTTCTGCTAAGATTTACTCTAATACTTATCTCTCTTTCCGTTCATAGCGCGTTAGGAGGTACGTTAAAATCTAATCATCTTTCTCTCCAAAATTGAATGGATGTATGAACACCGTCGCTGGCATGATCATAGGCAGTGTAGTGCTTTAGGATGAGCCTCGCTTCAGCCTGCTCTGTAGTGGTGGCCCCATACGTTTTAAACGCTACTGTGGACACCACCATTTGGAAAATTTTGGAAATTTGTGGTAACGCCTTAAGGGACCAAACTGCTGCTGAGGTCATCGGTCCCTAAGCTTACACACTATTTAATAACAAACTAACTTACGCTAAGGATGACACACACACACACACCCATGCCCAAGGGAGGTCTCGAACCTCAGACGGGGGGAGCTGCTCGGACCGTGAAAAGACGCCTAAGACCACGCGGCTACCCTCGCGACCACCGCCATTTGGTAACTTGCATTACTGAACAGCATAAGGAAGGAACGCAAAGTAGACCTATGGTAATTTAGAATTCTGTTATATGCCAACAGCAACCAGAACAACCACCACTACGCCATGGAGATTTCAGAGTCACCGTTTTGGCCAATGCGTGAATTGTATTTTGATGAAACCATGCTCTCCAAACATATGGCGACGAATTTCAACGTCTTTTTGAAAACGTCAAGTACGCAGCTTCCCTAAGCTACAGATTCGTCCAACAAGACTCAAATCTAATCAGGTTGATAAGTAACTAATTCATAACGGATCATTTAGCAGTCACAGTGGATCTGTTGTGTAAAAAGCAAACTAGAGGAAGATTCACTGTTCAAATGGCTCTGAGCACTATGGGACTTAACATCTATGGTCATCAGTCCCCTAGAACTTAGAACTACTTAAACCTAACTAACCTAAGGACAGCACACAACACCCAGCCATCACGAGGCAGAGAAAATCCCTGACCCCGCCGGGAATCGAACCCGGGAACCCGGGCGTGGGAAGCGAGAACGCTACGGCACGACCACAAGATGCGGGCAAGATTCACTGTGAACATGTCTAGTTTCACTTATATTTGTTTCCACAGCATTTATAAGTTATAACTACAACATATTTTACAGTCATACTATAGACAGTTCTCGGATTGAGAGATGCTCCAGAATTACGCAATCCTGCGTATTTGCGTGTTGTCATTTACCGAGATGAACCGTGATTTATTTTCAAAGAATATTCTTAAGAATTTATTGTATTTACTAGCGATTCATTAAAAACATTAACACATTTAATCACACATTTAAGGATGGTAGTTGCCAGGGAGTAACTGATGAAATCATAACCAAATTCCTTTTAACAAATGGGAATTTTATTCACTTTAATACTGCCTAAAAGCATTTTTTAAAAGAAACAGATTTAAAATTATAATCAGAAAGCGCCCTCTAAATATCAAAGTTACAATTTATTCAGAGGCAGAAAGAAACAAGTTTTGACTGTATGAGCTTTCGGGCAGAGAACCTTGCCGCTCCCTTTTGAAACGGCCGTAGTTACGACCGCTCACAACAGCCTATGAAAGACTACACTGTTGCAAATCTGCAACACAGCAGATTACTTTAAACTAAGAGTTTTAACAATTTGCACCATGACACAAACTATGCACCCCCGTAATGGTACAAAACACTAACAATAGAAATATTAACCTTGCCACCAAAGGTGCAACTTGATTTTAACTTCTAAGAAAAGTCTTACGGTGGAAGGGTGGCAACTTTATATACTAAAATGATCATTTAAGTAAAGCCCATGAAATGCAATCTTATATAAAATTCTACAACGTTGGCCAAACAATAGTTAAGATGCTCTACAGTACACAGATACCGCCTCTCAAGATCATAGGCAATAATATGAAAGTTTCCAAAGATCAAAACACATTTCAGGTATTAGGATGTTACACTCCAAGCAATAAATTCGTTAACACACCAAATCCGACAAACATGACAGAGGCAGCTACTAACGTACGGTAGATTGATAGGGAGATTACCAAACAACCCGAACCGCAGGTTGCTCTAACACGCCCCTACTCCACAAGGGAAAAACGGACCACCCAATTTATAACAACCACCTTCCCGCGGGTGGGCAAACGGAGAAGAATGGTGGGACGACCCCAAAGCAAAGCGGCTGGTGACCTCACCAAGAAGACAAGTAGAATTTAAGAAGAGTAAATCAAACAACATATCACCAATCACTTAACTTCTAATAAACTGCGATTTCTCGAGAAGACCTGGCGCAGCACCCACAAATCGCTCTCCCGAACCGTCCGCTGCCAGCCGCTTCAACGGACGCAGGAAGGCGCGCCGATCTCCCGTCTCACGGCGTCGCAGCTCGCACCAGCCAGACTGATGACGTGGGTTGACTCCTGTTGCTCTCGTGTCGACCGCGAAGTCTCTACCCCTCGCTATACGCCGCGGCCCACTGGACTCAGGTGGCGACCTCACATGCGCCGACGCTCAAGACGGACAAATCATCTTGTGTCTCAGTGCGCGACCGACCATCCGATCGATCCAACCGCTAATGACCATTGCCTGAGCAAACTCGAGCTGACTGGCGGCCTAGACTCAGATGCAGGAACTAAGCCCCGACCGGGCGACCATTCGCTGAGTTTTCTTACTGGCGGAGTGGAAAGCCTCTCATTTTGCCGGCTTTAAAGGTTGATCCGAACGACAGACAGACACAAACTGCCTAACAAATGCGGACGAGAGACAGACCCAGACTGACCGACTGGCGAGTTTTTTTTTTCCTTTATTGAATTTCAATTCCCCCCGAAGGGGGCGGGCTGGCAGCAGCTTAGTATGCCGCTCTTCAGCCTACAGACTTTGTTAGAAAGATGAAGAGAATAAATAATAAAAACAGGCGATAAAATCGGAGACTTAAAGAGTAACATGGCGAAGAGAAATCGTGGAACTTAAAACAAAGAACAGAGGGATGAAGACGCTAAGAAAATACACACAAAGCAGACAGGTAAAACAATAGACAGACAATAAAAAAAAAACACGACGACAGTCTGGATTCTGTTCGCAAAAGACATAAAATTCACACCCAGCAACAGCATGGTTTCTGTTCGCAACACGAGAAAGACGAACAACACTGAACAGTCACTGGAACACTGCACTAAAAAGTTGACAAATGTGACATACCACAGCTGAGAGCAGGTGGGGGGAAACTGGACAGATGATGGGAAAATAAAAAAGGGGGGGAGCCGGGAAAGGAGCTGATGGAGGATGAGGACCCATAAGAGAGGTGGGGGGCGCTGGGCAGACGCGACAGGGAGTGGGGTAGGCAGAGGAGGGGAATAGAAAAGGACTCGGGGGGGGGGGGGGGAGAGAAGGGAGGTAGGGAGAGGTTTAGCGGGGAGAAAACAGGACGGAAGGGGGGAAGAGGGAGCCCAGGGAAAGGACAGAGGAAAGGAGGGGGAGTGAGGATCAGAGTTGATAGGAGGGATAAATGGAGGGAGAGAGGGCATCATCTGGGAGGGGGAGTTGATGGAAGCCACCTTGGGAAAGGAGATGTAGGGTGTAGAGATGGAGGGTAGGGGGGACACAATGGTGAAGACGTGGCAGGGGGCGGGGATGGGAGAGGAGAGGGGCAACCAGGGGGTGAGGGGGTTCAAGACGGCGGGAGGTGTAGAGGATGCGGATATGTTCGAGGAATAGGAGCAGATGGGGGAAAGGAATGAGATCATAGAGGATCCGCGTGGGGGACGGGAGGCGTATACGGAAGGCGAGGCAGAGTGCATGACGCTCAAGGATCTGGAGGGACTTATAGAATTTGGGGGGGGGGGCAGATATCCAGGCAGGACTGGCATAACAGGATGGGCCGGATTAAGGATTTGTAGTTGTGGAGGATGGTAGAGGGGTGCAACCTCCATGTCCGGCCCGACTGGCGAGCTCATAGCGTACCTTAAATGAACGTGAAAAGGCAACCTTTCCCCTTTCTCACCAGAGGGAGACACCAAAGCTGCGATTACGACAGAGGCGCCACCGCCAGAAACGGAGGGCGACTGCTTCACACTACACGCTGCGGCGCGCTCTTCAAAACAGCAATTTTTTACCACGGCTCACGAGATAGTGACATTCAGTTCAGTGATATATGCTCTCGTTCCTGATGTTCGAATTTCCATCAATGTCAGTGTAACGCGAGGCTATGAAAGTGGTTTTGCGGAGTATTTGTGTTCTAAAGAAGTCAGACAGAGAGGGATAGAGAGAGAGAGTGAGAGAGAGAGAGAGACTAAGAGAGACTTCCTGATCATGTGACCAACTTATATGCATTATATATGGTAAAGAGGTCTTAAAAATTTGCGGTGAATCTGTGAAATGTGTGTCGATCTGTCTTTTTCAGGTTTCATTCCGATAGCTGTTACATTTAATCTGTTCCCCAAACTCCAGGGCAGAAACAGTCCTGATTTATTTTTGCGAGTAAGAAAAGATGCCCTCCAACAGGAATAATAGAGTGGTTTATGAAGTATGTGTGTTCTAAAAATTTGAGTAGACACGTGAAGATCCTGCGATCAGCTTATAAGCATACGGCAACCTAGAGTTCGAACCAGCACGAAGAACTCTGAGAAATGTGCTTAGAACTAGAGAACGGTTCAGTCTGATAATTGTTCGGTCACATGTGTATGTAAACCCTGGACTGTCCCACCAGTAAAATAGCCTGCAGCTAGAACAAAGTAATCGTGAAAATCAGCTGGATAATTTCTTAAGAAACATATGGTTAATGTAGCTTGCTCGATAATTATATATTGCATCTATTAAGAAAACCTGGTAATGGTCTCAGGCAGGCGACCAAATCACACATACTGATGTTTTTACGTAGTACATCATGAAAATCCAAATTATTTCGCAAAACATGGTATTTATGAACATGGTGGTTCTAAAATGAATGTATAAAATGAGATGGCTGGTACAGTGGGTCATAACAAGCAATTACCACTCAGACATCAGTATCCGCATCCCTTAGCGTTCGGCGCTGCGCACCATTTAAGAGCATCGTGCAACACCTGGAACATGGGAATACAACCTGCAATCAAAGTTGACATGGTAGCAGGTCTGCAAGGAACCGTATTCAATTTCTTTGTGACAACATGTTTCATGACCTTTATTTGCAAACAGTTGCAAAAACTGTTCGAAATTACGCCCTGCTACTTGAATGCACGCTGTGCAACTGTTCCTGAATGATTGTCGGAACCTTTCAAACACCCATGGCAATGTGGAGATTGCATCAGAAGGGCAGCCATAATTCGCCCTACCCCAGCTCCCCATCCATATCGATAGGTGTTTCGTAAAAAACAGATTTCAGGTGTCCTCAGACAAAAAAAAATCAAGTGGCGTCAAGTCAAGGGAACCTGCGGGCCACACCACTGGCCACTGTGCCCTATCAGTTTTCACCTAAGGTCTCATCTAAATGATATCGCACACATGAGAGAAGAGCACAGATGCACCACCATGCTGGTATCACAAGCACTGTCATACGATGAGTGGGGCGTGCTCCAATAACTCAGGCAGTGTTGCGGTTAAGAAGGTTAAATATCTGGAGCATGTATCTATTAGTCAGAATATGGCCTACCAAACCAGCCCAAACGGGGATGGTGAAGCGCTCTTGGTGACCGCGATCAAAGGTAATATGCAGAGTTTCCCATGCCCACACATGTTGACTATGGCTGTTGAACACAGCTTCCCTTGTAAAGGCTACCTCATACGAAATAAGCAAAAAGTGTTGGAATTCAGGTTCAATGGCACACTTCTGCAAAAACCACTGACAGAAGTTCATGTGTGGCCGGCCGAAGTGGCCGTGCGGTTAAAGGCGCTGCAGTCTGGAACCGCGTGACCGCTACGGTCGCAGGTTCGAATCCTGCCTCGGGCATGGATGTTTGTGATGTCCTTAGGTTAGGTAGGTTTAACTAGTTCTAAGTTCTAGGGGACTAATGACCTCAGCAGTTGAGTCCCATAGTGCTCGGAGCCATTTGAACCATTTTTGAAGTTCATGTGACGTCGAAAATCATCTGGGTTAATGTCTTGATCTTTCTGAAGGCGGTAAGGGTGGAAATCATCTTCACTCCACACACGCCATACCGTGGAATGGCTTACACCCATTTCTCGAGCAACACTCCGTGAGCTTGTTGAGGGAACGTTTTACTGCAGTGCTAATGCCTTGTGGACAACTCACCTCAAGTGTACCTGTCTCTCTTAGGGATCTGTGAATGGTGATGAACATGCATGGATCTATCACTCGATGATTCAGAAACTGCTGAATGTGCACGCATTGAGCAGCAAGTGGATTTCCATCCACCGTCCCATAAGCCAACTGCATTTCTGCCCACTCCTTCGAAGAAAAGTGCCCCGTTTCCTGTCTGTTGCACATAGTACCAAACACAAGAGTGTCGTGGTTTGGTGATCCACTGACGCAGAGTGAACCAGGCTCAGCAGTGTGCACAGTTCAAAAATGGTTCAAATGGCTCTGAGCACTATGGGACTCAACTTCTGAGGTCATCAGTCCCCTAGAACTTAGAACTACTTAAACCTAACTAACCTAAGGACATCACACACATCCATGCCCGAGGCAGGATTCGAACCTGCGACCGTAGCGGTCTCGCGGTTCCAGACTGTAGCGCCTAGAACCGCACGGCCACTCCGGCCGGCAGTGTGCACAGTTGCTGCCCTCTGTGCGACACTGTGGCAAACAGGCATTTGCTCTGCCAAACGCAATGTTTATGTATCCTGGAAAATGCCACAAGATACACTGTGGTCTGATCCTGCCTGAAAGAACTGATACCTTTCGAGTTGGATGGCTTGTCTTATGCCTACCTTCCTACGCACATGACGCTGTTAAATGAAGCCTGATGGCAACCACTAAGAGATACGGACATTGGCTGCTATGTGAAAGAAGCTTGTCCTGCTGCCCAGGGGAAATTGAACATTAATGGCTTGTTTGTACCACACATACTTTGCAGTAATAGCCAATTCAATAACATGATATTCATAATAGCTATAATTATTATTCATCAAATGAAGTACGAGGCGTATTCTGAAAGTAAGGTCCGATTAGGTGTGAAATGGAAACCACTGTGAAAATCCGATGGAAATATGGAAAGTTGTGTAGGGCAGCGTCTTTAGTGAGCCTGTCGATCACTTCACAGCGCTCTTCTCAGTTCAGGGTGCAAAGTAATCACGTACAAACGCCTAAAACAACGGTGTTTCCCGCCAAGTATGTGAATCTGGTGAGGGATTCCGCCTGATGCTGTGCAGCCCGCATAACATAAATGTCATGAGTTTCTTTCTTCAAGACAATTTTCAGCCGCATTCGGCAGCGGTAATAAACGCGCTTTTACAGTGTTTTCGATGGAAATTGTTTGATCACCCACAATACAGTCCTTAATTGGCTCCCTCCATTATTCATCTCTGCTCACATGAACCGCTAGCTACGAAGACAACATTTTGGCACAAACAACGAAAGGGAGACCAGCGTGGAAAATTGGCGGAAAACACAGGCGGCTGCTTTCTGTGATGATGGTACTGGAAAGTTTGTACAACGCCACGATAAATGTCGGAGCGACGACTATTTAGAGAGGTAGCTGGAAGGTGTGGCTAACCACTGCAAATAAAAAATTTTTTTTTGATTTCCACTGTGGTTTTCATTTCGAGACCTATCGGACCTTACTTTCCCAACATCCCTCTTAAATACTGATGTAACACAGTTCAGTAAACTGTTCTCAGTCATCAATAGAAATATCTCCAGTTACATGCCTAACAACTTGGACATATACGATGCTGACAGACTTCGAGGCATTGTGGAGGGCGTCTTGAGAAAAAATTGACAACAGAAACTCGTGTCCAGAAACCTCATCCGCCGACGCTACAGACTGTCGATACTGTAGGCGCCGGCGGCTGTCACTAACCCACCCTTCGGCAGTGAGAAGAGCTAGCTCCTGCATAGCTAAAACTTTGATACGTTGCACTATTTCCAAGTTAATGAGCATTGACATTAGCCAATCATGCTGTTGCACCCATAAATTCAATATATATATATATATATATATATATATATATATATATATATATATATATATATATATATATATATATATATATATATATGAGACTGATTTTATTTAAGAATCTATACACCATCTTAATCACTACTCTTGTGGCTATTTAGGCCGCGTTACTGAAAGGACCTGTATGCCCGCATTGTACGAGTCTACTGGTCGACGTAAAAACCAAAGTGTTGCCGCATGAATAACGTTCCCATCGAATGCCGGACATTTGCCACACCGGACATTTGCCACACCGGACATTTGCCACACTTGCCCCTTCGCCAGGTAGCTTGAGTAGCGATCCCTCAGGTAAGGGACGCCCTTCCCCGCACTACCTCTGTCCGCTTTCAAACCGCCGTCTCCACATCTTACTCGATACAACCAGTACGTAAGGGACCTTCTTCTTCGACATATTGGCCAAATACAGAGCTTCTTTTCCGAAATCGAAATATTTATAACTTTTGGGAAACGAAAGCAATACCGACGATTATGTCAGTATGTAATTAGTTCTGCCAAGTATAAATATAGATTCCTCTGTCTATACGGTAGCTTCCTTTCACGATGAAACGAGAATGCGAATGTACGCTAATCATTTCTTTCTGATCACTGCATTTGTGCCTACTTTAATTAGTACAACTGCATACCCAAAAGACAATAGGGAAAGAATAAATGGGTTTGTGAATGTTTGAAAAGAAGAACGACGTACTCCATATTAATTTACTCTCTAAAAACATTAGTTAATGAAGTGTAGCGGGACAATGTTCAAAACGTAACTGAAAACACGTTCACTAAATAGAGATAAGATCATCTATGATTGACATGTCATCTAAAGTCGACTTACAATTTTAAAATGTTAGAAATAAGGAAATGAAGTAATACAGAATGCTACACTTGTAACGTATATTGTTGTTCTACATTGTTTAGCTCTGGTATTCACAGGGTCACAGACAAAGCATCTTAGGTTCTGGAGGGAAAAGCCGTAATTGTAATTATCTGCACTACAACAGAAACAAGAAGGACAACTTAAGGAAAAATAATGTAAGCTCACAATCGATTTTGAAGCAGATAGTTCCTGTGACTTAGTATGGGCAGAGGTTATATTCGACAACTGGAATAAATTAATAACTGGCTCCTTTTACCGACGCACTGTCTCACATGAAACACTTGCTGAACAGTTCAAAGAAAGGAAAACTTGAGTCTCATCACAAATAGGTACCCTACTCATACAATTATAGTTGACAGTTACTTCAATCTACCTTCCGCATGTTGACAAAAATACAAAATGGCTCTGAACACTATGGGACTTAACATCTATGGTCATCAGTCCCCTAGAACTTAGAACTACTTAAACCTAACCAACCTAAGGACATCACACAACACCCAGTCATCACGAGGCAGAGAAAATCCATGACCCCGCCAGGAATCGAACCCGGGAACCCGGGCGCGGGAACGCTACCGCACGACCACGAGCTGCGGACCGACAAATACACATTTTGATACCCTATTGTAAATAGAAAACAACTTCCGTAATTGTTCTAAATGCTTTTTTTTAAATTATTTTTAACAATTAGTTGACGAGGCCATTCAAATTGTGAATGGTTACGCCGGCGGCGGTGGTCTCGCGGTTCTAGGCGCTCAGTCCGGAACCGCGCGACTGCTACGGTCGCAGGTTCGAATGCTGCCTCGGGCATGGATGTGTGTGATGTCCTTAGGTTAGTTAGGTTTAAGTAGTTCTAAGTTCTAGGGGACTGATGACCACAGATGTTAAGTCCCATAGTGCTCAGAGCCATTTGAATCATTTGTAAATGGTTACGAAAACACACCTGCACTCTTAGCCACAAAAAATCCTGAGCATCACGACGGATACAGGAATTAGTGAACACGCAGTCGTAGCGAGGCTCACTTCCGTAACAAAAAAATTCACCAAAACTAAACGCGAAATATATCTATTTACAAAAGCAGCTAAACATTCGGGTGACGTCTTTCCAAGAGGTAGTCTCCAATCCTTCCAAACTATGTAAATTAAGACCATATGTGGCTTAAGTTCAAAGAAATAGTATCAACAGCACTCGAGATATTCATACCAAATAAATTAATAAGAGACGGAACTGATCCCCCATGGTACACAAAACACGACAGAAAGCTGTTGCAGGAGCACCGCAAAAGGCACGTATAATTTAGACGAACGCAAAATCTCCAAGATTGGTGAAGTTTTACTGTGGCTCGAAATTTGGTGCGGATTTCAATGCGAGATGCATTTACTAGCTTCCACAACGAAGCTCGCTCTAGAAATGTGGCTGAAAATCCAAAGAGATACTGGTGCCATGTTAAGTAAACCAGCGGAAAGGCTCAGTAAGTACCTTTACTGCGCGACAGCGATGGTAATGTTACTGTAGACAGTGCCCCTAAAGTGGAGTTAGTAAATGCATTTTCCGAAATTCCTTCACCAAAGAAGACGAAGTAAATATTCCAGAATTCGAAATGAGAACAGCTGGAAACATAATTAGGAGTAGATATCCCTGGTGCTGCAAAGCAACTGAAATTACACTGTCAGTGACAGAGGAAATGATCAAATATCTTTTCAAAAAGTCTGTAATGTATAAGAAAAGTAGGCCTAATACATTTGATTCTGATGTTCTTTAGTAACAATTAATTTTCAGTAGTAAGCTCCTTACTTTTCTGACCTGTTTAAAGATAATCAATAATTTAGTAAGAAATTTTAATTTTTAAAGGACTATATTTAAATGTACTTAAGTAGATTTACATCTACTATAAATGTTTGCAGCTAAACTTAAATAAAAAATATTTGAGGTGCCAAAATTGTCAACCTTAGGATCAGATCAGTTTTGGGATGTCAATTTTAGGTGCAATTCAAAGGTTAAGTTCCCATTTTCTTTCACAAAAGCTTATACTATCAGTTTAACAAACCATGATATTTTAGGTGATAGTTGCGATTCTGAAGCTTCAGAAAATTATTTTAGAACTCACAATTATTTAATAGTATGGCCAAAATATTGGAAGGTAGAAAAAAGTTATCTTAACGTGACAACAATAGGGATACTTTTGTGAGGCTTGAAACACTTTTTAATTTTTACATTAAAGGCTGATTCGTATCACACTTTGTACAGGCTTTGGACCGTGAAAATGATAAATGACCATCTACCAATCTGGCGTGTGTAAAATCAGCCTAAACACGCTGAACTAATGTACACTCTATTTACGATTACAACTTAATATTAGCTCCGATAATGCTGCTTCAGTGTTTTAATAATTTTATCTTAGTAATCTGCGAGGACTCAGTGGTCTTCATAGCTTTTAATACATTTTTAACGTATTTTAGTCCAGTTTCTGAATATGGGCAATGGCTTTCAAGCAAGGCCTAATGTTGCCAGTCTACAAAACAATTGAAAACATCGAAATGACCACCTCTGCTGCCGACAAGAGGAGTAACAAGTTGAAGAACGTCTCTGCCACAGAACTTATTGAGGGACCATGTGTGTTTCGAGGGTGCAGGCTCAACTTCAGCATCGACATCAATGATACCTTTACCCACGGCAACGGATGGTTAACTGTAGCTATTGTTCGTGGAGGAAGCGGTGTTCCTTCAGTTGCTGGCTTCGAGAGTTTCGTCGATCGTGATATCATCGCTTACCGTACTTACCATATCGGAGAATTGGCAAATAAAGACTTTGGAAAATCTGTATATACCTCACCTTCCCCACTATCCCTGTACACTAGAAGTAGACGTAAGATATCTGTTAATGAATCAGTGTATATTTGGACGAAAGGCAAAGGTGTATGCGAATATGTAAAATTTGTTGGAGACTGTACTTTGTATTTTCATAAATAAATTGATCTGTAGCGTAGCTTAAAAACGGACAAGAGTACATCTAGAATCTGTCGGCATAGAGCGAGAACAGCATGTTACGATTCTCTCTATCCTGTCGTCCAGCTCCAAGTACTTCTTCTTCCTCTTCTTACCTTCAAGATTCATTTCCAATTTCATGTACATGCAGTTTGTGAGCTCTGCTTCCTTTTTCAAGCACTCCACCAAATAGTTGATTCTAGGGTGAGGGTTTCCAATAATACTATTTTTTTGTTTTGCCACCCTTCAACAGCATTCGTCGTTCGGTGCCTTTTTCCGTAACAGTCCCACGTTTCTATTGCGATATCCTCATTCTATAGCCAGTTATCCGCAAAGTAGTCAAGAAAATGAGAGAACCTTCCGTTATCAGGAGCTTCTGCATGAATCTCAATCCATCCATTGCTTACGTCCTCCGGTTTTACAACTGCCAGCGCTGCACACACGCTGACGTGAAGTCTTAAATCCTCGTTCTAGCGGTACTCTTCAGTTACACCGAGAACTTTAATTCTTCTCCATAAACTCTTCTTCATATGGAAATAGAATCCATATATTTCAGTTGTGGGAAAAACTTGATGAATGGTCGATATCGCAGCTGCCTCAAAGCCTACCTTTACTTGTTTAGGACACCACTCAGACACTGCCTGTTTTATCAGACGAAACAGACGAACATATGTGTCTTTCTTCTTATTAGGGAGCACTGCAAATACAATAGGAAGAATGTTTGTTTCTTTAATCTGGCCTCCTAAGTCTACGTGTATGATACAAACTGCTTGCTGCATCTCTTAAATGTTTCATCCATAAAAAAATGGGCACATGTTTTTAAAATTTCTTTTCCTTTGCTTCCACTAAAAAACACTATTCTCGCCTCTAATCGATCGTCTTCCAGAAGAAAACTACTGCCATCACCCATTTTTAATAGATCTTCATGAAGATCAATTTCATAAGAGTTCTTAGGCTGTTGTTGGTTCCCCGCTCTTGACTCCGTCGACGACGCATGGTTCTCTTCATAGATTCTGAATTAGGCATCACTGTAACAAAGTCACAAACTGTATTATGTAGATTTCCCATTTCATCCGCGTATATCTCCGATAACTGTGTAGTTTCTTCTCGAGACCTTCTCTCCGCCCTTTCCACTTGCTTTCTCACTTTCAGAGCTGCATCGTCAGGTGGTCCACAGAGATGTTCTAATACGCTCAACACTTCTGCGTTCCTCGAAAGCAGCTTTCCCGTGCAATGATGCGCTTTTCGGGGTAAACACATCCATGTAACAACACCTTCTTTAGATTCCCTCTGTTTAAGATACGCGTAACCTTTGTAATGAGCCGGAGGCCTGCCCTTGTTTGTTGTAATATCTTCCATACTGATGTCACGTTCGGAACTTCGAAAGCAAACTGGGCGGCGGAGTGAGGAGGAGGAGGAGGAGGAGGAGGAGGAGGAGGGGCGGGGGAACAAGGGACCCGACCCTTCGGAGCAGGTAAAACCGTGGCAAATGTCCGGTGTGGCAAATGTCTGGTGTGGCAAATGTCCGGACACCTTCCCATCACCCCCGCACTGTTTCCAATGGAGAGCATCCTTCACTGAGCCAAACAGGTAGAAATCGGAAAGTGCGAGTTCAGGCTGTAGTGTGAATGAGCAAGAAGAGGCCAATGAAGTTTTGTGAACTCCCCGCAGGTGCACAGACTTGTGTGAAGTATTGCGTTGTCATGGAGGAGAAGTTCACTTGCATTTTTGTGACCATGTACACGCTGAAGTGGTTTCTTTAGTTTTCAGACAGCTGATCGTTGCGCCGCAAGGGAGGACAGCAAACAGAAGAACCCCTTCAGAGTCCCAGAAGACCGTCGCCAAGTCCTTACCGGCTGAGGATACGGCTTTGAACTTTTTTTTTTTCGTACGGGAGATAGTGTGGCACCATTCCATGGATTGCTTTTTTGTTTCCGGTTCGAAGAGATGAACCCATGTTTCATTAGGTGTGACAATATTCAACAAAAAAATTCACGGTCAACCTCACAACGTGCAAGCGATTCCGCACGGATGGGCCTTCGTTGCTATTTATGATCTTCCTTTAGGCTGCGAGGAAGCCAGCTGGCACACACCTTTGAGTACCGCAACTGGTAGACCAGTGTCATTATTGCCAACAGAGATGTCCACCTATGCAGTGAGGAATTTGATTGTGATCCGTCGATCACCACGAATGAGAGGGTTCGCTCGTTACAACATTGCGGGAGTCACACTTGTGTTCAGCTGGCTGGCACGCGAGATAGCAAAGAATTTAGCATGACCTTGTTGCGATAGTGATGGCAGTTTCGCCCAACGCCTTACCATGCTTCTGTTCACTGCCGGGTCTCCATAGACAATCTGCAAGTGCGTATGAATATCTGCAATGCTCTGGTTTTCCGCTGAAAGGAACTCAATGATAGCATTCTGCATCCAACGCACCTCCGTTACAGACGCCACTTTGAAGGCGATGCAGAGCGCCACCGTCTACAGGAACTTCGCGAAACTAAAGGGGCTGAAGCGGGATTATTCTGTGGTGTTCCACAACCAATTCTGCACTTTTTCAACCGAAATTGGCGGAGGAAAAATAAAGTGCTGTATTGATTATTTAACGCATCTCATATATATATGTACTGCTTATGCGACAATTTTCGAATGCCATATCTGTACAAAATAACGAACTCCATATATCCATTTCAAGTGAGCTGCGAGCTCTCTCAGCGTTGGGGTGCAGATCTCTCAGTCACTTTGGGAGCAGATGGTACTGCGAATCTAATACAGAAGGAGTAATTGGCACAAGCCTAAGTACAATCCATCCGGGAACTCAGTCTGGCTGAAAATTGCGTCGCAAGTGAATTAGCGCTAGTTTTGAACAAAGGGTGATTGGGGTAGTCGATTCCTGTTGGTCCAAAGAGAACGGAAGGTAGTGCTTTGTGTTTATTTGCGAAACCACCTGTATATTTCCACAGGCTGCGTATGATCAGTTTTTATTATTACCGTGAGCGGTATAACATTTGCCTAGTGGATGCTTTCGTACCAGGGTCTTCTCCGTAAGCCACAAGATTGGTCACTTCGGAAAAGATTACACATACACATAGTTAAAATATTGCAAAATTCACGGGGAGGTGGGTTGGCGCATTGTTGGGCATACAGGTGGCTGACAGTGGCGGTGACGGTTGTAGCTGCAGCAGCTCGATGTGTTGCCTCCTCTACTGGCAGCTCACTGGTAGCGTTTGACCCACATTTATCCGGCGAGTTCCTCATAATCTATATGTGTACTTGTGGCAGTGTTGTACTTGCTATACATACCACTTTGATGTGTATCTTGGAAAATGGTAAACCTCAGAATTTGTACATTGAATCATAAATTTATTATTTACAACCTCTGCAACTATATAAGTAGTTAATAATGACTCTGAGCACTATGGGACTTAACATCTGAGGTCATCAGTCCCCTATAACTTAGAACTTCTTAAACCTAACTAACCTAAGGACATCACACACATCCATGCCCGAGACAGGATTCGAACCTGCGACCGTAGCGGTCGCGCGGTTCCAGACTGAAGCGCCTAGAACCGCTCGGCCACACCGGCCGGCTATGCAGGGTGTTACAAAAAGGTACGGCCATACTTTCAGGAAACATTCCTCACACACAAAAAAAGAAAAGATGTTATGTGGACATGTGTCCGGAAACGCTTACTTTCCATGTTAGAGCTCATTTTAGTTTCGTCAGTATGTACTCCAACGTGATCAAATTGTAAATTTTCACAATCAACATGTGTGGGCTGACGAGAATCCGCACGCAATTGTGCAATCACGTCATCAACACAGATTTTCTATGAACGTTTGGGCAGGAATTGTTGGTGATGTCTTGATTGGGCCCCATGTTCTTCCACCTACGCTCAATGGAGCACGTTATAATGATTTCATACGGGATACTCTACCTGTGCTGTTAGAACATGTGCCTTTACAAGTACGACACAACATGTGGATCATGCACGATGGAGCTCCTGCACATTTCAGTCGAAGTGTTCGTACGCTTCTCAACAACAGATTAGGTGACCGATGGATTGGTAGAGGCGAACCAATTCCACGGCCTCCACGCTCTCCTGACCTCAACCCTACTGACTTTCATTTATGGGGGCACTTGAAAGCTCTTTTCTACGCAACCCCGGTACCAAATGTAGATACTCTTCGTGCTCGTATTGTGGACGGCTGTGATACAATATGCCATTCTCCAGGGCTGCATCAGCGCATCAGGGATTCCATGCGACGGAGGGTGGATGCATGTATCCTCGCTAACGGAGGACATTTTGAACATTTCCTGTAACAAAGTGTTTGAAGTCACGCCGTTACGTTCTGTTGCTGTGTGTTTCCATTCCATGATTAATGTGATTTGAAGAGAAGTAATAAAATGAGCTCTAACATGGAAAGTAAGCGTTTCCGGATGCATATCCACATAACATATTTTCTTTCTTTGTGTGTGAGGAATGTTTCCTGAAAGTTTGGCCGTACCTTTTTGTAACACCCTGTATAAGTACTGTTAATAATAATTTGTTTATAAAAAACCTGAAGCTCTCCCCCATGATGCACAGTTGTCGAATGAAGAGGATTCCACAGTTGAGCCAGTTATAAAGGATGATTAGGCAGAGGAGTTGGAGCTCAAATCTCAGTAGTAGGCCAACTGCACCATCAGCACACATTGTGGGTTACGTACATCAGGGACAAGCATACATTCAGGGGCAAACCTATTGTTCTCTTTTGATTGACAACTCATTAACCTATTGTTCTGCTAAGAGGATTATGTCTCACTGGGGATAATCCACCTTTAGATTGACAAATTATGACTCATCAATCAAAAGATAACAATAGGTTTGCCCCTGTATGTACGCTTGCCCCTGAAGAAGGCAACCCGATATGTGTGCTGATGGCACTGTTGACCTCTTACTGATGGCATCTCTAAGTTCAATAACTGTCCATGTCACAGGACCCACATCGTTTAACAGTGGTTTGAGGGGCATGGTAGCAAAGTCTCCTTGAAGTCTTGCTCACCAAATTCGCCTGAAGCGAACCTGATGGACTACATCTGAGACACTACTCTGCAGTATCTCCGCGTCCACAAACTACCGGCCTGTAGTTTATATGTATGGGTGAATTGTGCGTAGACATCTTGTGGCATATACTACCGGAACGTACCAGTGACCAACAACGCCCATTCGAAGCACAATCGCCGCTTTTTTTACTTTCCAGATATGGACTAACACACTATTAAGAAGTGGTCATAAAGTTTAGTGTATGTTAGAATGGTAAAAACAAGAGGTCTTTACGTGACTCAGAACGTGATGAGAGCTCACTTCATGTCGAATAGAAATTTTTTATAATTGCAATATATTCACAGTCTATTAAAAAACTCCCATCTACGAAGGTTGTTTTTTAAGTAAGGGCCGTTTTTATTTTTTAAAAAAGATACAAATAGTTTTGTAAAAAAGCTTTTATTTTCTGGTTCTACACACTTTTACCTATTTTTCTACATAGTTGCCTTGTTTATTTAAGCACTTGTCATACCGTACAACTAAGTTTTTAATTCCCTCTTCAAAGAATTCGGCCACCTGCTCCGACAGCCAAGAGTTCACGGCCGCTTTCACCTCATCGTCGTCATTGAAGCGCTGCCCGCCAAGATGGTGTTTCAGGTACCGGAAAAGGTGAAAATCGCTAGGAGCAAGGTCGGGGCTGTATGGTGCATGGTCCGAAACTTCCCAGCCAAAAGAATCAATCAAATCCCGAGTCTTTTGAGAGGTGTGAGGCCTAGCGTTATCGTGCAGGAGCGAAACTCCTTTTGTCAGCATGCCGCGTCTTTTGTTTTGAATTGCTCTGCGGAGCTTCTTTAGAGTTGCACAGCAGGCATCTGAGTTGATTGTCGATCCTCGTGGCATAAAATCCACTAGCAAAACACCGCGCCGGTCCCAGAACACAGTTGCCATAATCTTGCGCTTTGACAGCGTCTATTTGGCTTTGACCTTGACGGGTGAGGTTGTGTGTAGCCATTCCATCGATTGTCGCTTGCTTTCGGGAGTGACATGGGATACCCATGTTTCATCTCCAGTGACAATTTGACTCAACATGTCATCCCCTTCTTCCTCGTAACGAATCAAAAAGTCCAATGAAGTGGCAAATCTCTTCCCTTTGTGGTCGTTTGTGAGGAGTCTGGGTACCCACCGAGAACACAGTTTCTTAAAGTTTAGGTTTTCAGACACAATTTTGTACAAAACTGATCTTGAAACTTGTGGAAATTCCAACGAAAGAGTGGAAATTGTGAATCTTCTGTGCTGACGAATCTTTGTTTCGACTGCAGCCACCAAATCATCAGTGATCACAGAGGGCCGGCCTGAGCGTTCTTCTTCATAGGCGTTTTGACGGCCATTTTTAAGCTCTCTAACCCATTGACGCACTTCACCTTCACTCATTGCATTCAAGCCATAAACTTCTGTTAACTGACGACGAATTTCTGCAGCTGATAGGCTTCTCGCGGTAAAAAAACGTATCACTGACCGTATCTCACACGCGGCGGGCGATTCAATAATCGTAAACATTATAAAGTAGCACACCGATACGTACACGTCAGCTACAGAGCTGCAACTTGTATCAGTGTGAACGGGAAGGATGCCAGCAAGTGGCGCGGTGGCTTGTTGCGGCGTCCGCGTGAACTACGGGACTGTACGCGCGAACGGCCCTTACTTAAAAAACAACCCTCGTAGAATATTTATGTGAAATCTATATTCATTTGTGCGCTTCTTGATGGATTCTGACTGAAAAAATTACATAAAACTGTTTTTAAACTGAATGACTATGCTGTGAGAGATAATGGAAGAAAAAATAATAATAATGTTTTAATGTGGCAACAGGGAGCGGGTCAAACCACTCAGTTGCAGGACTAGCCGGTATTTACTAGAAACGCCATCCCATAAAAAAACAAAGCAATTAAAATTAGAAGTGGCATCTCTTACTAACATAAACAGGACTCGGTATGTTTTCAGAAACAAAGCTACACGGTACTGACGGCGTTTTGAAAAGGATTGTGAAGAGTTTCACACACTTACGAAATAATCTGCTGAGGTATATACGTAAGGCTTCATTTACTGAAGGAATTTTTTTCAGTCCAATTAAAATAAGACATTGTTATACTTCTTTATAAGAATAATGACAGAAAGGGTCTGACTCGTATTCATTCTGTTCTTAAACTGTTGAGAAAATGTGTAAATATTCCTAACCTTACATTTAAGCAGAAATAGTTTGCTAGTTTTTTGCAGTTTGGGTTATAGAAAGCTGCCCCAACTGACAGTACTTTTTACACGTACATAGACCACATATTACAAGCTTTAAACAACGAATATCAACATTGGTTGTCTCTGTGATCTGTCCAAAGCATTTTATTTTGTGGATCATAGATAGTGTCTTACATGAACGTTTCGATATGTCAATGCCGTTACTAGCGCAGAGATTTGCGTCAGACCAGTCTTCAGACTTACATCCACAACAAATATAACAACAGTGGCTTTACAAATAATTGAACTGAAAATACTTAGCAAATAGAATTAAAACGTATTGCTTAACTAGCCAAAAAATGAAGGAAAAAATAATATTTTAATGGTAGGGAAAAATCACGAAAGGAATTCAACGAGGTTCACCGCTCGATCAAGTCTTATTCCATATATAGAAGAATAACCCTAAAATTAAAGTATTTGAAGCATTGCTGACACGTTTGGCACATGACACTAATATTACAATTAATACTCATTGAAAGACAGAAATATTCTGTTTGCCATTGAAACTGAAACCCCAGCAAGGATAAAAAAATAGCGAAATTTTAGTAATTGTGTATGTAGAAGGAATAACACATTATTAAATTTGTAGGTGGTTTGTGCATACACATTGTGTGAAATTTAGTACACCCAGCTACAGCTTCTCGCAATAACAACTGCATTAGCCTCGCTGGCCATCGAGTCGAACTGAGCTTGGATGACAGAGACGAGTACTTCGTTCCATGCTACTTCAACTCTGCGCCAGAGTTCATCAGTCGTACTGACCGTCGACTGGTGGTGTGCCAGTCCATAAACAGATATCTTCAGGGGATGAAATACATGGAGAACGTGTTAGCCAGAGCGACAATCTAACACTCATCATATCGAGATAGGTCAGGACGTTACGGGTAACGTGCGTTCTTGCATTATCGTGTTGAAAGATATCGTCAGAACGACCTAGCACATAGCGCACAGACATTGGCCTTAACTTGTCAGGATAGTAGCTTCAACCATCCACATTACCAAATATTCGAACAAAAGGCATTCAAGTAAGGTATGAATGGCATCCCCTTTCATCATGAAATATTCTAATCTTCTTTCCTGTATGATGATGACGAATACAATCTGACACGGTTTACTCTCCTTCAAGGCTCGACAATCAGATAAACTCCTCATGATAATGTATGCAGAACTGATATTAGTATGAAAGGGCGACATGCCTAGTGTTATGTTTGGGTGTTGCACTGTCAGCATGCGTCTCTCTGCTGCCACGTCAAGAGAAGCCACCACAATAGTCGCCATGCTGACAGTCCGTGGTGCTCTTCAAGTCGTCGCACAATGTGTGTAGGTACCTGTCTTGCTACAACCAAGACTATTTCCTAACTAAGCTTATGCAATGTGGGTGTACGATCCTGCACAGCCCAAGAAACAATATAACTGTCCTATCTGTGCTAGTCGCCTGGAGCCTACATGGCTTTCCTGACCTCGTCGATTCCACATTCGACGACATTCGTAACGTCTTGACCAACAAGAGCAGCAGTATCACAGAACAATAAACTGCAGTCTCAATAGTCTATGGTCCCACTGCTGAACGTATTCGGACATATGCTGATAGAATTTTCTCCTCCATACACAAGGTAAGAAACTATATTCTTAGAAGCAACAAACATTCAAATATAACTAAAAATGGCTCTGAGCACTATGGGACTTAACAGCTATGGTCATCAGTCCCCTAGAACTTAGAACTACTTAAACCTAACTAACCTAAGGACATCACACAACACCCAGCCATCACGAGGCAGAGAAAATCCCTGACCCCGCCGGGAATCGAACCCGGGAACCCGGGCGTGGGAAGCGAGAACGGTACCGCACGACCACGAGATGCGGGCTCAAATATAACTTCTGAGAGAGAAACCCACTGCACAATCCTTTCTTATATGCAAAATGTAGACGACATTACACTTTCCCACTTTGCGCCGTTACAATGAAATGCTAATCATTTGTATAACCAAGCATGTAGTACACTTCATGCCAGTTTGGCATATGGCGTTTACTGCCACCTGCGTTCATGGTGTTGTAGTTTCTACAGCCACCATTGGAAATTCGAGCTCCTATAAACTGACAGAAGTAAGCACATACCCAACAACACCTTGTACTGCCACCGTTAATAAGGGCGTCATGCAGGTGAGGAAGACAGTCCACAAACTGCTTCAGCAATTTTATATCCAGATGTGTTTTTCAGATGCTCGGCGTTGTGTCAGGACATATGGTCTACTAGCATAAGAAGCCAGTGCAATGGATGGTGGAAGTATGGACCTGTAGGCGTCACGACTTCCTGAACCGGACACAAACAGTTCCAGAAGACAACAGCAATAATGGTTTGTTGTCAAGGCCAACTCTCGCAGCCGTCGCTGTGATCAGAAGCGCCCGTTTCTCCAGCAGGCAGCGATAGGAGGGGTAGCAGTCATGGCACTACTTGCGTCCACAGTGTCTCGTGGCTACAAGTAGATCAAGATGTCTCACAGTATTTAGGAAGCCACAATCCTACAGAAAGCCCGGACGAAACCGACACACCATCCTGGACAACATTGCCTTCGAAGCCATCTATAATGAGCCACACTCATTGACCTTGTCCTCTCAGAACTCAGGCGCCAGAACTTGGATCCACGACTCTTGGACTTTTTTGTGAATGTGATTTCCGGACAGCCGTCCAATCTGGGGTCCGTCTGATAGAAGAAATTATACTGTCAAACTCACAGCCATAGTGTTCCCCTATGAACCCGTATTTCAGACCTGCTGTTGTTAATCAAGCTATAAACAGTTTGCCAGTTCTAATTGGACTAAGATGTTTTGTTGTGTTTCAGTGACGTATTTAACTGCAGTTCTTGTGATTCTATGAGCAGTGATCTTTTGTATTATACCTAATAAAGTAAAACTCCTTCCGAACAGGTCTCGGAAGACCCAACGGTACTGACTGACCGCCGTGTACGTCCTCAGCCTATAGGCGTCATTGGATGCGGATATGGAGGGGCCTGAGGTCAGCACACCGCTCTCCTGGCCTTTGTCAGTTTTCGTGACCGGAGCCGCTTCTTCTCAATCAAATAGCTCTTCAATGAGCCTCACAATAGCTGCCAACAGAGCTCAGCAGACCGGACAGCCACCCATAAAAGTGTTGGCAACTGGCCACCGAGTCGTCACAAGAAAGTTACAATTTACTACGCAAGTTAATACAATTTAGACTCGAAATACAAAGAATTAACCCAAGAGAGCAGGATATTTAATTACACAGCACGCTATCTGACATTTCTATGCTATATACCTAGTTTGAGTGTGACCAGTTTTCTCATATAAGATTATGTAAATCTTCCCCTTTTTATAGCCCTCCAAAATTAACGATTGGTAATAGCCAAGGAACTGATATTCTGAACAGGTAAATGCTGTGAGCACCAGAATAATTTCTGAATTTATTCAGGTCACCAGACACAAATTAATTAAACTTTTATTAAAAGTTTTCCCTAAGTGGTAAGAAGAAACTGTTAAAATCTACACAGTAAATTTTGGAATAGCTGGCACTCTCTCTATCCATATGTGCTGCACAAAATTCTATGTGTATCGTATCACAAGTCTATCGAAAAAAATTGACTTAAAGTGGCGATCATGACTGATGAGAACTGGAATCAAATGTCGCGAGTTCTATCGCTCTAGCAAGTTGGAGCAAGGCTGACCAAAGTACGCCGGTGTTGCGTGTATTTACCAGTAATAACTGCAGCAGTACCCGGTGTTGCTGTCGAATGCCTGCATTGCTCGATGGATTGCCACGTAGATGATGGAGTTGCAACAGCGACGATGCGCGATCGTGGTAAACAACGTGTTCCTAGGTAAACTACTGCCTCTGTACTCCATAGCGGATAATACAGGGTACTACGACTGATCGCTAAAGCAGTGAGAACACGAATGCCTTTTTATCAGATCGAGCGTAGTCTCAGTTTCTCCTATTCTGCATCAGTGGCCGCACAATCATCTTCTTGCAACAAAATTTCCTCCAATCCCCTGTCTCCCCTCCAACCATTGTGTGTGTGGGAATCTTCGTCCCACGTCACACAGTTTCAACCGATGGGTGGCTTCTGGGGAACCATCGGAGTGTTTCTGCAGAATCCCACACCAAGAGCAGCGGTGTGAGGGCTTTTGAGAATCACGCCTGGCCAACACGGCCTGTAGTGGCGCCTGATCCGTCTTTTGTGTTAATACAGAGACTTGGCTGCATGAAACTGTGCCTGGGTCATCTTTCCATGCGCTGGAGATACTGCAGTTTTGAGTTTTATGGTGCGGGACGAGGGCGCCACCCCCACCCGTCCTGTACAAAGGCTGCCGCCCGTCGGGAGCGGCGTGTCCGCTGACTTTCTCTCGGGCCACCCGTGGGGACCGCTATAAACCGCCCCGACACAGCCGTTCACTCGTTGTGGCTCACTCACAGAAATCGAAACTAACCGAATTATTTTCATCTGCTACAAAATTTGCTATTTGCTTGAAATGTGACATTTAATCACCACTTGCCCCACTCGGCTACTCCGGTGTGAAGATAACTAGAAATTTTCAGAATGATTCAGCAAAACCATACGAAAAGTGCATAGTTATGTATTAATAAAATAAGGTGGGCAAGTGATGTGGGTTTTGCAGACATTATGGAGGGGACACATTGGTTGCCACCTTGAAGTGTTCGTCAAGCCTCACAGCACTTAACTTTGATGATCTGATGGGCACTGGTGTTACCACTGCAACAAGGCTGTTGGCACACCTAATAAAATGTTTATTGTTATACATCTACCTCAGAATTTTATCTTGCTTCGTAAGTCCTTGTCAGGTCAATTCGTTAGGAAGAGGTGAACTTATCACAGATGTGAAAATGTAGTAGAGGAGGAAACTTTTGCACTTCGGATTGAGCTGGCAGTTCTGTCGCGCTTTCTGCTGTTACACGCATAGTCTTGTCATGTGTGGTCGCTTTATGAGGTGACAAGCGCCAGGTGGGTGTCCACATCTGTTAGAGCGAGTCGCAAGAGAACTGGCTGACAGGATGACACTGACAAGCTGCCTTGAGGACACCTAAGGCTGAGGCAGCTACGTGTAGCCTGGAGGTGAAGCTATGTGACAGCTGTGCTGACAGCTGTATGAACAAAGGGACGTTTTATACCACCTGCCGGCATTATAACTTATAAACTCAGTGGGCTACGAGTATTACACACACATCAAACTAAGTCTCTTATCGAGGCGAGTAAATTAACTATTGATGCAATAGAAAGTCCATTCGGTGTTCAGGTTTTAATGACGTATATTTTTGTAAAACGTGGTCATTTAATAGTAATATGAAGCTCTCAGGACTCAAGCCGAAGGAGTTCGTCGAAACGTCGTGCTATTTTGAGATCTCATTCGTCTGGAAATCAAAAATTAGTTCAACTCATAAAGAAAAAGAACGGTATCATATCATGATCATTTATTTCCGTTCTTCAGTGCATGAAGACGTACACGTACGCTATACTTACACCATTCGATAGGTGTTCTTAAGGCACAACAACATACCAGCTCCATATATTGATCAGCTATATGATTTGGTTGTAGCGTCAATAAATATGATTGCATAACAGCTTTCTTGTCATAAGTCTTGATGGATACATAACATAAACGTAATGAGTGAGAAACAGATGGTGATGTCACACATATTGTTACTTTCTTATTAACCTATTCAAAAGTTAGTTAAGGAGTGGGGTGGCGTAGATGTTACCACACTGGACTCGCATTCGAGAAGACAGTAGTTGAAATCCCAGTCCGAAGATGTAGAAGTAGAATTAGGTTTTCCATAATTTTCCGAAATCGCTCCAGGAGAATGCCGGGAAGTCTTCCTTTCAAAAGAACTCGGCCACTTTCCTTCCCCATGCTTTCGATATTCGAGCTTGTGTTCCGTCTCTAATGTCAACGGAAGATTAAACTTTTAATCTGAAGCCGGCCGAAGTGGCCGTGCGGTTAAAGGCGCTGCAGTCTGGAACCGCACGACCGCTACGGTCGCAGGTTCGTATCCTGCCTCGGGCATGGATGTTTGTGATGTCCTTAGGTTAGTTAGGTTTAACTAGTTCTAAGTTCTAGGGGACTAATGACCTCAGAAGTTGAGTCCCATAGTGCTCAGAGCCATTTGAAACCATTTTTTAAATCTGAATTCAAAAGTTACTTACAGGATGATTGTTACAGAAAAAAGGGATCTTTTGTAACACAGAAATTAATAAAACTGAGTGTAATGTAATACTGAAACTTCCTGGCAGATTAAAACTGTGTGCCGGACCGAGACTCGAACTCGGGAGCTTTGCCTTTCACGAGCAAATGCTCTACCAACTAAGCTACCCAAGCATGACTAACGCCCGTCCTCACAGCTTTACTTCTACCAGTACCTCGTCTCCTATCTTTGAAAGGTAGGAGACGAGGTACTGGCAGAAGTAAAGCTGTGAGGAGGGGGCGTGAGTCGTGCTTGGGTAGCTCAGTTGGTAGAGCACTTACCGGCGACAGGCAAAGGTTTCGAGTTCGAGTCTCGGTTCGGCACACAGTTTTAATCTGACGGGAAGTTTCATATCAGCGCACACTCCGCTGCAGAGTGAAAATCTCATTCTAGTAATGTAATACCCGTGAGCGCAATAATAAAAAGCAAAGCTTGAAAGGGCGTAAAGCATTGCAAGAAACTGGTACCTAATACTTCGTTGTATCTGACAATTTTAAAATAGTTGTTCACTGGTCAAATCATTTCACTTCTCTCGTCAGTTCAGTGTTATTTTAAGTAACTTGCATCTCACACATCTTATTTGTTTCATGTTGATGCAGTTGTGCTTTGGTCTACTGTTGTGTTTGTGTATGTTGATCAGGCTCAGGCTGCCGAATTTGTTAAATGGACTAGTTATTGGAATGTGAGGTACCCTTTGGACAAGAGATCAGAACCACAATCACTTACAACGTCGCGCGCTTGTCCCGCACTCTGAGACTGTTAAAGACACTTCAATATGGAAGTGGGAAAGGGTACACTTAAGATTGTCCAAGGGAAGAAAGGAGAGTCAAGTAATGGTTGATTTGTTCGCCTATGAATGTCTATTACAATATTTTTATGTTAGTAAAAGACATCGACGTCCACACCTAAAGTTACTTTTTTTTAGAAACAATAAATCCAAACATACAATAAAAATGTATGTATCTCCACAAACAAATCTATATGCGCCCAGATCTCTTCTCAAACAACTGGACAGATTTGAACCAAACTTGGTAGACTTATCACTTACTGTCTGGAAAGAATCGCTGTGGAGTTAACAACCACCTGCTTACCAAAGGAGTGAGGTTGTGGGTGAAAAAGAAGTGTGGCCCACGACGCACGTGTAACCGGACTTAATTCATCCAGTTTTTGAGAGTAAGAGTACTCAGTGACGCGCAACTAGCTTTACGAACAATTTCAAACTTTCAAATCCTTACGAAACTTTTTCCTGCAGACAATCCCCAAAAAATTATGAAAGAGAAAAAGCATGTAGGAAAACTGTCGCATCAAGCATGACGTTTTAATTTATTACTTCTTTACTGCTAAATCGATTTGCAACACATTTTGCAGACAATATTTACACATACCAGTCAATATACCTGAAAAATTATGTCATTGTACAATAGGTAGTTCAAGAGACATGAGACCAGAAACAATGAGATGCGTGGAAAACCGCCGCATCATCCATGACGTTTAAATGTATTATTTCTTTATCACTAACTCTGTTCTTAATACATTTCGCATACATTATCCACATGTTCTGCTGAAGGGATGTACAAAATTATGTCATTGTGCGACACATTTCAGGAGATATGTCTTCATTAACACAGAGCTACGTAAAACCAAACTGAATGGCAAAATTCATACGTGTAGAAATGTGCGTAAAATACATTAAATATGCGCAAAAATATGTATGTGACACTTGATGTGCGTATGGAGACAAAAACGGGTAAAAGACGATTCCCGAGACTATTTAGTGATTTCAACCGAAGTTGGTACTCATATTACTTACCATCTGGAACGTATTATGTCGTGGTTAGGACCAGTATCCTCCTTTTGTGGTGGGATGATAGGTTGGAGAGAGAAGGGGGAGTAAGACATGGACAGAGAGAGAGAGGGAAGGTGGACATGGAAACAAATATGGGGATTTAGGAGATGGACAGAGAGAAGGGAAGGTCGAAATGGACAGATGAAGTGAAGAAGAGTAGATAGACCGAGAGAGGAGGGGGGAGGATAGATGATCAAAGGAAGGAAAGCATAGGAGATGTACAGAGCGAAGAGGGAGAAGGACATGGACTGAGAGGAAGGGTCGGAGGATGTGGATAGAGAGACTGGGATGAAGAAATGGACAGAGAAACGCAGGAGGAGAGGGACAGAGAAAGTAATAGGAAGAGTTGGATAGAAAGTAGGGGATGAGGAGATGGGCAGGGCGAGGGGCAAGAGGAGGTGGACAAAGAGAAAGGGCAGAGGAGATTAAAGGTGGTGAGAAGGAGATAGAGGGCCAGGAGAAGATGTACTCGGGGGGGGGGGGGGGGGAGATTAACCGAGGGGAACGAGCAGATGGAGAGAGGGGGGAGAAGCAGAGGGACGGAGGGGGTGGGGTTCAGGAAATGGATGGAGGTAGTGGGAAGTAGCAGATGGACAGAGAAGAGGGTAGAGGAGATGAACAGAGAGGGGGAAGAAGCAGACTACCTAATTGAATTTCAATAAATACATACCTGACCAAAGTCAGGTACTCAGTTCTGTATAAAATTTCAAAAACCACCATCATTTTTGGGTTCACACATTTTCTTTACTATACAGATTTTGTCAAGCTATTTTAGTCATATTATTTTTTAAATTAATTCTTGTGCATCTGAGATTATTGTTTGATACTGATCTGGCTGTTGGCAGCTACACCTATGATGACGAATGGAAATTAAATAATAAAGTGCACTTAATTTAGTGAATATCTGGATACCATACATCTGGAGCACTCTAGGTCATATGTGTGTCTGTGTATTAAATGTGACTAACATACCAGAATAGGTGTTTAAGCGGGATACCAACATGCAAAAAGTAAGGTTTACACACAGACGCTATGCTGCATTTCTGTTGCCCTTGGGTGCTTGGCCCAGTCCGTTGACTTTTCTCTTTTGTTCACGTTTTATCAGTTCAGTCACAGCCACAATCGGAGTTAACAGTGAAATATCAGTTGTTTTAATTTTGGTTAATAGTCCATTAGAGGCAGACTATTGCAGATTTAATGAAATATTTATTGTCAACTCGTGTCATTATATCTAAGAGTCTATCTCGTGTAGTCAGATATAATGACGCAAATTTACTAGCAAATGATAGTACACAGAGGGGTAACACTCACAATTTTTATGTTTCCGAAAACATAGATCCAATTGCAATTACTTTTCCAGAGGGTGGAATCCTCTTTGTGACTGTGATCGACAGATCTCTGCGTCAGTCTCATTCGAATATCCACTGCTACCATAAATGAATTCTTCCGGCAATTCATGCTGTCTGAGACAGGTAACAAAGTGGACAGGGCGTTGCCGTGGGAGAACAGGCTTGATAACATTACATTAATGTTGTGAAATGCTTCGGCCGAGAGAGAAAGAGAATGATCGGCTTTTAAGTCTTCTCTTTGTAAAGTAATATACAGTACCATTGGCTGGTACAGAAATCATAAGCAGATTGCTATGACAACCATGAAATTTGTTAAGTAATAAAAAACAAGATTTGCCTTTTAAGTACGTTAAGACAGAAGATGCATGAAGAGTTACACGTTGTGAGCTTTGCAGCTTCTTAGAGAGATAAGATTTGGCTTCACATTTACGGCTGTTAATCAATAAAGGGGCAGCCAACTGTCAATAAACTGAAAAATTTCTTAAAAAAGAGGAGTCCAGTGGCAGAAAATATCTACTACGGAAAACAGCGCAAAATTCACTCATAAAACATGGAAAAAGGACGTAAAGATACTTCTGAGAAGTGCTGATTTTGAGAGAAATATCACGAGAAATAAGCTCACCAGACAGAATATTAATAACTCCCTTAAAACTCCATACTAGCCACTTTGGCGCATTGTACATGGTATAGAACTAATACCAGGAGTTGATGTAACGACTGTGACATGACAGCCAGCGACGCCAGGTAAACAGTTGACCTAATCTCTTATTAACACTAGCCCAGGACCACATGGTACCATGACGTGGAGCATAATGAATGGGCTGCACAATAGAGGTAAAGTTGGGGTTAGTGTTCCGGAAGCGGTTACATAAGTTTTACATTAATGCCATTCTGGTAGAAAGAAGCAGAGTTCTGTACACAAGTTTTGTGGAAAAAACCTTTGGGTAAGTTCTGCTGTGGATAACTTTGGAAATTCTTGGATGACGTAATTGTACACTGAAGTGCCAAAGGAACTAGTATAGGCATGCGTATTGATATACAGAGATATGTAAAGAGAAAGAATTCGGAGCTGCGGTTGGCAACGCCTACATAAGACAACAACTCTCTGGCGCAGTCGCTAGATCGGTTACTGCTGCTGCAATGGCAGGTTATCAAGATTTAAGTGAGTTTGAATGTGTTGTTATAGTCGGCGCACGAGCGACAAAACACAGCATCTCCTTTTCTCTGCCTCGTGATGACTGGGTGTTGTGTGATGTCCTTATGCAAGAACGGAACCAAAGACGAATGATGAAAGGTCTCTGTTGGATTCCTTTCATGTTTAATTTCTCAAATGTGTTGTCTTTTATGGAATAAATTCCTCTTCTAAATTTACTGTGGCGTTTCTGACTATCTGGGAGGAGACTGAGTAGTGGAACGTGTTACTTTTACACGTAAACAAGAACGATCCGTCACACTACTACACTTTAAAGCACAGTTTATATGTAATTCTTATATGTAATTCATGTCACACAGTCTCATACGGAACCTACATCCGCTTTCTTTTATATACTGTGTATGATAAGATACTGTCATCCCCCTTCCCTTCTGTGTGAGAGGATGAATGATCAAATGTGTTTGTAGCTGCATGCTTGAGGGTAGCAGACAAGGCTGTCTGCTAGAGAACAGTAGGACCAACGTTGAAACAGGTAGCTACGGTTCCTAAAAGCAGAGAGGTTTCCATTCTTAGTATGGTCCGGTCCGTCCCCTGTCATGTTGGTATAGGAAGCTGCCCCTCTGGCGCCTTCCGTTTGTCTTTGTGAGCGACTCTCGGGAGCACGCTGGGTAGTTCAGTAGGAGTCTGGCAGCTGGAGAGTAAGAAGTTGGAGTCCAGTAGTAGCGCAGGGCAGTCCAGCAGTTGCAGTCTGGCGGTGCGAGCGTCTGAAGTGGTAAGATCTCCGGCCAAGCGCGTGTCTGTTAAGTCCATAGGACAATGGATTTGTTAAGTTCAGGTTAACTGAGAATTTAATCATTTTATTTCGGGTTAGCTTTAAAATAGCTAAGGTTATCTTTAATTGCAGCGGAGTGTAATTCTCGTGTCCAGTTCAGATTAATTGGCGGTAGTTGCTTTGTTATTACTTTGTGAGTAAAGTGGAACCACGTGTTGGTCAGTAACTCTAAGTAAGATCAGTCTTAAAGGCAAATGCTTGTGTGATTATAACGTATCGTCTTGAAAAGATTTTGAATATACCAACTTTTCTTTATGTTCAACCCACGTGGCGTGTACTTTGTGAGACCAGTACCACGTGCTTATATAACTGTTTGACCCATCAGGTTAGTAGTAAGACGTTAGTAACCAGTTCGAGGTTTTTCTTTTGTAATTTGCTTTTCGATCGAATGTATTTTTATTATCTAAATTATTGTGGAGTTATACGCTTTCTGTAAATCAAGTTGACCACGTGGAGCATGTGGTGTAATCACCAAAGTAGCCATCAGCTATTCTTCTTGGGAAGATTTCACAAAGATTTAATGTGAATTTAGTATACCAGTGTGTGGTAATTACATGACGGACAGGATTGTGCTTCGAACGGAAATTCTTTGGGTAAAAATTTGAATCTGTTTGTAGTGATTAACTTTCTCTTGCATGTGTTTCAATGTTCTTTGTGTGTTGTTTTATGAATGCAGTGTTGTATCCAGTCTCCCAATCTTGACTCCACATTTTATGTGTTCCGTAATATTCCAATCTCACAGTCTCACAATCGTAAATAAGGCACCAGCTCAGTTATAACTCACGTATAATATGCTGAAATTTCAATGAACAATCTTTAAAATAAATTTGCAAATATAAACTGATTTCTCTCTTTTATTTAAATTCTCCTTTTATATAGATATATTACCGGTTGTTGTATGACTGTAAAAGATTATAATCAATGTTAGTCTGATTGGTAAGGTGGTAAACCTAGACTAGTTACCTGCTGAAACAGTGGCTCAGTAAACGCTCGGTTAACCTCCCAAGACAGCTCACAGTTTTAAACCGCTTTCATGGTCTAATTAGCACCCGATTTCAGCATACCAAATTCAAGTCACAATCTTACGCTATTCAGCAAAACAAATTAGAGTTACAATCTTTCACATGGCGACCCTGTTCTGTGATTCCGCTAGACTCTGGAATCTCTGATACGTTAGATTGCGAGCGTGTTATAATCTTAATTTTTTTTCCTACAGCGCTCAAACAACTTTTGCGTTGTTTCCGAGCAGACGTTCAAAAGATTCACGGCGTTGTTGATCGGCGTTGTGTTGTTTGTCTTGTTTTGTTTTCTATATTTGTTTGTTCTATATATGTGTGTTGTTTTTTTTTTCTCTTCGCTTGTAAATTCCACGGTTTCGAACAAAGATAAAAATTTGTTTTGCGTATGAAAAATTGCGTACTAGGTTGGGTATCTTTCTTGTGACTGTCGTAATTTTTGGGGGACACATTTATTGTGATTAGTGTGTTACGTACTGGGTGTAAATTGCACTAATGCTGACACGTAACCAAGCTAAAAGTAAGCGGTCCGACAACTTAAGCAACATGGACCAAGGGGATAATTTGATTTCCAATATTAACGCGTCGGGCGGTTCCGAAAATGCAATGGGGAATACTTCAGACGAAATGCAAAACAGCACGAACGGGCTCACATCAGAGCCAGAAATTAATTCGCCTCCAACTAACCAAATTGATTTGGCGGAATTCATGAAAGCCTTATTGCAACAAAATAAAGAATTGTTCCGAGAACAAAAAGAATCATCCGAAAAATCGATCCGCGAGCTAGGCGAACAAATGACGCAGAAATCAGAAAAATCTGAGAAATCGATCCGCGAGCTAGGCGAACAAATGACGCAGAAATCAGAAAAATCTGAGAAATCGATCCGAGAGCTAGGCGAACAAATAGACGAAAAACTAATCCAGCAGACAAATAAAGTCGACAAGTCGATGCAGAGAGTGTCCGATAATATCTCACAAAGAATAAACAATCTGGCAAGTGAAATAAAAAGCGATATTATGAAAGAATTAGGCCGTACATTTGAACAAATCGATGACCGTCTGCAAGCCCTAGAACAGAGCAAGCAGTGTGGCGAGGCGGAATCTAAAGAAAGCGGATGTAGGTTCCGTATGAGACTGTGTGACATGAATTACATATAAGAATTACATATAAACTGTGCTTTAAAGTGTAGTAGTGTGACGGATCGTTCTTGTTTACGTGTAAAAGTAACACGTTCCACTACTCAGTCTCCTCCCAGATAGTCAGAAACGCCACAGTAAATTTAGAAGAGGAATTTATTCCATAAAAGACAACACATTTGAGAAATTAAACATGAAAGGAATCCAACAGAGACCTTTCAATGAAGAGAGTCGTTCAAAGTGACACAAGTGCAACCCTTCCACAAATTGCTGCTGATTTCAATGCTGGGCCATCAACAAGTGTCAGCGTGCGAACCATTCAACGAAACATTATCGATATGGGCTTCCGGAGCCCAAGGCCTACTTGTGTACCCTTGATCAATGCACGATTCAAAGCTTTACGCCTCAACTGGGCCCGTCAACACCGACATTGAACTGTTGATGACTAGAAACATTGTGTTGAGTAGATAGACGTGTACGGCTATGGAGACAAACTCATGAGTCCATGGATCCTACATGTCAGCAGGGGACTGTTCAAGATGATGAAACCTCTGTAATAGTGTGGGGCACGTTCAGTTGGAGTGATATGGGACCCCTGATAGTCTAGATACGACTCTGACAGGTGACACGTACATAAGCATACTGTCTGATTACTTGCATCCATTCATGTCCATTCTGCATTCCGACGGACTTGGGCAATTCAAGCAGGTCAATGCGACACCCCACATGCCCAGAATTGCTGCAGCTTAGCTCCAGGAACACTCTTCTGAGTCTAAACACTTCCGCTGGCCACCAAACTCACCAGACATGAACATTATTCAGCGTACCTGGGATACTTTGCAACGTGCTGTTCCGAGAAGATCTCCACCCCCTCGTACTCTTACGGGCTTATGGACAGCCCTCTAGTACTCATGATGTCAATTTCCTACTGCACTACTTCAGACATTAGTCGATTCCATGTCAAGTCGTGTTACGGCAGTTCTGCGTGCTAGCGGGGGCCCTACACAATATTAATCAGGTGTACCAGTTTCTTTGGCTCTTCAGTGTTTACTAAGAACTGTGTGCACATGCTCAGCTATTAAAATGATATGTACTGTGCCTCTCGAGGCGCCCATTACCTCAGACCGTGATAAACAATGAATATAAAATTTATTGATAAACACGCAAAGTAAAGTCTCCTTCCTTGAGTTTGCATTGCATCAAAAGAATTACACTGCATTATTAAGTTTAGTTCTCACCAAAAGTCACAATAATGGCTTGATTTACTGAAGGAAAAGTTCAATAACGATGTTCTGAATTCACAATGAAACAGGCGTCACAGGATGCGGATATGGAGGGACATGTGGTCAGCACACAGCTCTCCTTGCCGTATGTCAGTTTTTGAGACTGGAACCGCTACTTCTCAATCAAGTAGCTCCTCAGTTTGCCTCAGAAGGGCTGAGAGCACCCCGCTTACCAACAGCGCTCGGCAGACCGGATGGTCACCCACCCAAGTGCTAGCCTAGCCCGACAGTGCTTGACTTCCGTGATCTGACGGGAACCGGTGTTACCACTTCAGCAAGACCGTTGGCCTCAATGCCATACAGGGACTGGCCAGGGACATCTTTTGGTGCTGCTGGCCAGGCGGGCACTTGAAGCATTGTGACTGTCATCTGTTGAAGTGGCCTTTATTGCTTGGGGTGGAGGCACCCAGTTGATGCTGGCGTATGACTGAGTGATATGTGAGAGGGCGAAAAGCATCGACATATCATTCGCTCGCCCCCCCCCCCCCCCCCCTGCCAATGGACAATGGGGCATGGCACAACTCGAAGTTCCATGTTATGAAGGTATCCCAGCTAGTGAACTGCGGAACTGGAGGTCCCAGAGCACTGCTGTCGATGTCCACTGTTGTGGGTACCAGGATCATCGAAGGGCTGGCCTCCTTGGCTTCTAGGGACCGCATGACTGGTGCTGATTGGAGGTTGCTGTCAGCGTTCTTCAGTGTCGAGGTGTCCGACACTGGAACGAAAAACGAAAGAAGATTTCTGTTCTGGGAGGTTATTATGCTGCGTGGGCACACCTGGTTGATGTGTTTTCGGCATCTGGAGCCATCCTGGATTAGTAATTCAACCATGGCCCTACACAACACTTGCGTGAACACAAGCTGGCACCCAGTGTTGGTGGCCCTTGAAAGATATGATTACGCAGACTTCGTCCATTAGAGATTATCAGCATCAGCTTGGGCCCTAGGAAGAGGAGCAGCGAGCGGTAGGATGGATAATAGAAAATGGTGATTGATAGGTCCTCGAGCGCAGTTTTCTGGCTGGACTGGACTAGAGCCGTCTTGTAGGGATGTGCAGGCTGAGGCCATGAATAACGTGAATGCCTCGTCAAGCATGTGGTGCTGCTGTAACTTTACCAACTGTGTTTTGACCGTGCAGATAAACCACTCTGCAGGTCCATTAAAAGCAGAATGGAACTTTTCCCTGTGCACTTGTTCAACTCCATTCTCTGAACAAAAGGTGTCAAATTTGGGTGACATAAATTGAGCACTGTTATCTGTTAAAATGGTTTACAGGAGTCCCTCTGTGGAAAAATGAGAGAAAGTGACTGAATTGGTTTTTATGAGGGTGTCAAAGTCATTCATGACACGTATGGGAAACCACTACCTGTATCAATGACGACTAGCCTAGAGTAACCCAAAAAGGGCCTTGGAAAATCCAAGTGAAGGAAGTATCATGGTGATGAAGGATCTAGCCAGGGAAAATGTCGACTGGCTGTTGCTGAATGTTTGCTCTGAGAAGAGGCGCATACTGCTACCATTTGGGGAATATCGTTGTCATTCCCTCCGCAGTAAACGTGTTGATAAGGGAGAAATTTTGTGGGGACTATTCCCCATTGATCTCCACGGAGGAGCGTTTTGGTGCATTGTGGATTAACCGCTTCTGTAAAGACCATTGTCCCCCTAGAAGCAACAGGACGGCATTGAGGGTTGATAGTTCATTGCAGTGATACCAGAAGACTTGCACAACCAAGAGATCCATAGTTTTGCTGCCTGCTGGCCAATCACAGTCCTCTACTCTCTTTATTTCATGGATTACTGGATCACTGAAGGTGCCGGCGGAGGTTCGAGTCCTCCCTCGGGCATGGGTGTGTGTGTTTGTCCTTAGGATAATTTGGTTAAGTAGTGTGTAAGCTTAGGGACTGATGACCTTAGCAGTTAGCTCCCATAAGATATCACACACATTTGGATCACTGAAGATTGTTGAACCAAAGGGGAGCTGGCCAGTGCCTCTGCCGGTTTGGTGGCAGTATGAAAACAAACTTCTAGAGCTTAATCAAACTCTGGGTCTTGTGTAAGAGAGAGTCTCGATGGGTATCGGTACTGGCGTGTTGTGCTGTGGACCGATACTTGATGCTGTAATGGTACCCTGAAAGGAACTGCGTCCACCATTGGAGATGGTGTGCCATTCCGGTTAGAATACTGGAATTGGCCCTTGACTTTGTCAAAAGAGGCTTACGATCTGTTAACAACGTAATAATGAAATTTGATTAATGTGCAAATGACAGCCAGAGCTTCCTTCTCGAGTTAGCTGTAATTTCGTTGCACCTGTGTTAGCATCTTGGACGAGTCCTACATGGCGTTCCACATCATCAGCCATATGAATTAGTACTGCTCCCAAAATAATAGTCCGACACATCGGCTACCATTATTAACGGCTTGGGGGCATCATAGGCCATGAGACATGTCAGCAGAGGACAGCTTGTTTAAGATCGCGGAAAACCCTGCTGCATGCAGGAGTCCAGTTCTACTTGACATTGTTGCACAGAAGCTGACGAAGTGGTTCTACGATGGCAACTGGATGAGGAATAAATTTTCTGTGACAGTTTAGTTGGCTGAGCACGGATTTCAGTTTTTTAGTGTCTTTCGGGGTCGGGAGGTTGCGAACAGCCTCGATGCAGTGCGGGGTGGGCCGTATCCCCGCTGCAGTAACCGTTTTACCCAGGGACCTCACCTGTGGCAAGAAGAAACAGCATTTGCCTTTATTACATTTTAAAGTCGTTCGATGAAGCACGTTGAATAACGAGTGTAACTTGGAGGCCAGATTCTGTGCGTTTTTTCCTGTAACAGTAATATCGTCCAAGTAACTGTCCATCGCTGGTACATCGCGAGTAATGTGTTCCAACCAACGTTGAAATATGGCCGGTGCTCTGTCAACGTCGAATGAAAAAAGCCAAATGGAGTGTTGGTGACCAAGATGTTGCATCTAGTCTCGTTGAGTGGAAGTTAAGTTGGAGATATTCATTACAGAAATCAGTTTGTGCAATATTTTTCCGCTGGCTAGCAAGTTACGACATCTCTTACTTTACGTATAGGGTTGTTGTTGTTGTGGTCTTCAGTCCTGAGACTGGTTTGATGCAGCTCTCCATGCTACTCTATCCTGTGCAAGCTTCTTCATCTCCCAGTACCTACTGCAACCTACATCCTTCTGTAACGGTTTGGTGTATTCATCTCTTGGCCTCCCTCTACGATTGTTACCCTCCACGCTGCCCTCCAATACCAAATTGGTGATCCCTTGATGCCTCAGAACATGTTCTACCAACCTTCTAGTCAAGTTGTGCCACAAACTTCTCTTCTCCCCAATCCTATTCAGTACTTCCTCATTTGTTATATGATCTACCCATCTAATCTTCAGCATTCTTCTGTAGCACACATTTCGAAAGCTTCTATTCTCTTCTGGTCCAAACTATTAATGCTACACTCCATACAAATACTTTCAGAAACGACTTCCTGACACATAAATCTATACTCGATGTTAACAAATTTCTCTTCTTCAGAAATGCTTTCCTTGCCATTGCCAGTCTACATTTTATATCCTCTCTACTTCGACCATCATCAGTTATTTTGCTCCCCAAATAGCAAAACTCCTTTACTACTTTAAGTGTCTCATTTCCTAATTTAATTCCCTCAGCATCAACCGACTTAATTCGACTACATTCCATTATCCTCGTTTTGCTTTTGTTGATGTTCATCTTATACCCTCCTTTCAAGACACTGTCCATTCCGTTCAGGTGCTCTTCCAAGTCCTTTGCTGTCTCTGACAGAATTACAATCTCATCGGCGAACCTCAAAGTTTTTATTTCTTCTCCATGGATTTTAATACCTACTCCGAATTTTTCTTTTGATTCCTTCACTGCTTGCTCAATATAGAGGTTGAATAACATCGGGGAGAGGCTACAACCCTGTCTCACTCCCTTCCCAACCACTGCTTCCCTTTGATGTCCCTCGACTCTTATAACTGCCATCTGGTTTCTGTACAAATTGTAAATAGCCTTTCGCTCCCTGTATTTTACCCCTGCCACCTTCAGAATTAGAAAGAGTGTATTCCAGTCAACATTGTCAAAAGCTTTCTCTAAGTCTACAAATGCTGGAAACGTAGGTTTGCCTTTCCTTAATCTAGCTTCTAAGATAAGTCATAGGGTCAGTATTGCCTCACGTGTTCCGATATTTCTACGGAACCCAAACTGATTTTCCCCGAGGTCGGCTTCTACTAGTTTTTCCATTCGTCTGTAAAGAATTCGCGTTAGTATTTTGCAGCCGTGACTTATTAAACTGATAGTTCGGTAATTTTCACATCTGTCAACACCAGCTTTCTTTGGCATTGGAATTATTATATTCTTCTTGAAGTCTGAGGGTATTTCGCCTGTTTCATACATCTTGCTCAGCAGATGGTAGAGTTTTGTCAGGACTGGCTCTCCCAAGGCTGTCAGTAGTTCTAATGGAATGTTGTCTACTCCCGGGGCCTTGTTTCGACTCAAGTCTTTCAGTTCTCTGTCAAGCTCTTCAAGCAGTATCATATCTCCCATTTCATTTTCATCTACATCCTCTTCCATTTCCATAATATTGTCCTCAAGTACGTCGCCCTTATATAGACCCTCTATATAATCCTTCCACCTTTCTGCTTTCCCTTCTTTGCTTAGAACTGGGTTTCCATCTGAGCTCTTGTTATTCTTACAAGTGGTTCTCTTTTCTCCAAAGGTCTCTTTAATTTTCCTGTAGGCGGTATCTATCTTACCCCTACTGAGATAAGCCTCAACATCCTTACATTTGTCCTCTAGCCATCCCTGCTTAGCCATTTTGCACTTCCTATCGATCTCATTTTTGAGACGTTTGTATTCCTTTTTCCCTGTTTCATTTACGTAAAGGGGTATTCATCAATAATGGAATGAGCGTTATTGGTAGTCTTGAATTCTTCACAAATCCTAACTGAAACATTTGTCCCCTCCCCAATAACGATGTGTGCGGCCCATAGACTGTTGGGAACTGGGTTTAGGATGCCCTAGCCCTGCAGGGGTTGGAGCTCGAGGGACAAACTAGCCAGTAGCGCAAAAGGCACAGTGCATGCTTTAAAAAGTCTGTGCATCGTCTGTGGAAGTAACGTGACATGTGCCTCAAATCGGGTGACACCAGTTGAGGAGAGGGAAATTACCAAAGTATATTTGGAGAAAAGGACCAGCAGCTGCGACGAAGACACAAATGAATGAATACTGTTAGACTCGTGGACCTCCAACCCAATGGCGTTGAATAGATTTGGTCCCAGAATATTTATGGCCCCAATGTCAACTATGAGGATACTGGCTGTTAAGAAAGCTGTCTCGTACTGGTCATGGGCTTGCCCTTGTCCTCGATGGTGTCGTTACTGTAGTTTGTTAGGTTTGGAAGCCGTTTGGTGAGGAGGCTAGTTGGTAATATGCTATCCAGTAGGCAATGGTTTTTGAGAATCTATCATCGCTTTACAAAACCACTGAGATGGCGTTGATAGCCACCGCCGTGGTCAACAGCCTACTAGAGACTGGAAAAGCGGCCTGAACATCGAATGCGTCTGGACCGTAGACAACTAACACAGCATCTATGTCGGGACTCAATGACACCACTCATCGGTAAAGAGAACATGATGCCAATCCTGAGCGGTCCATTCGGCATGGTGTTGGGCCCATCTGTATCGCGCTGAATGGTGTCGTGGTAGCAAAGATGGACCTCGCCATGGACGTCGGGAGTGAAGTTGCGCATCATGCGGCCTATTGCGCATATTTTGAGCTGTAACACGACGTCCTGTGGCTGCACGAAAAACATTATTCAACATGAGGGCGTTACCGTCAGGGTTCCTCTGAGCCATAATCCGTAGGCAGCGGTCATCCACTGCAGTAAAAGCTCTTGGGTGGCCTGAGCGAGGCATGTCATCGACAATCTCTCTGTATCTCATCCATGTCCGAACAACATCGCTTTGGTTCACTCCGAGATGCCTGGACACTTCCCTTGTTGAGAGCCCTTTCTGGCACAAAGTAACAATGAGGACACGATCGAACCGAAGTATTGACCGTCTAGGCATGGTTGAACTACAGACGACTCGAGCCGTGTACCTCCTTCCTGGTGGAATAATTGAAACTGATCAGCTGTCGGACCCGCTCCGTCGAAAAGGTGCTTCTCATGCATGGTTGTTTACGTCTTTGGGCGGGTTTAGTGATACCTCTGAGCTGTCAAAGGGACTGTGTCTGTGTCTGTGATTCACAGTCAACGTATATCTTCAGGAGGTCTGGGAACCGGGGTGATGCAAAACGCTTTTTGATTTGTGTATGAAACATAAGCATGTAATGATGGAAGCGTGGGATCATGAATGCGCAGTGAAAAATAACAATGAGCAACTTAATTTTTCGGTAAAAACTGACTACATTTTTAGCCACTGCGAAGAAAACAGGGAGAGTGATTCTCTCGTTTTTAGTCTGTAGTAACGATTGTTGCCGCTACTAATGCTATTGCTGGAGCGGAGGATCGACGAAGACATCGTCTACATCTACCTGTAAGCACATATCTGTATTGGATTTGCTGTGAGAGCACAATTGTCTTTCTCCTGGGCATCTCGGGTCCGGCTTACTACCTGAGTACACTACCCTAGTCTCTGTATTCTCTCAATAGCCAAGTCATTTCATCATCGATAAGTACGCGACAACGTGCGCTGCCTAACACGTTTCAATACGCCACGTATAGAAACGGGATTCTTCCTGGGCTAATATTTCTGGTGTTTCAAGTTCGTCAAGTTTCTTGGATAGCCCTTTCACTAAGGATCGATTGTATACCAAACAGAGAGATCGTGTTAGTGTCACCATCCTGCACTACAGAGTTAAAGTGTGAATTTACGCCCTTCCTATTGTTAAAGCAAATGGAGCAAATCGGTTGGTTCTTTTTGAATTTGCTGTGGTCTACGCTGGGTCTTCAGGGGCTTATGGAGGCACCATTAATTCAGGGGTGGTGCCATAGAAAACCCTTCAAAGAAAGGATTTTTTTTGGCAATCTCGAGCATCGGATTCGAATACGGCTATGCACAGCAAACGGATGTAATTTTTACGATGTGTTTCTAAGATCCCGATGTCAAACAGTCTTGGAAATCTTGATATCTTTATCAGTTCCCAAGGTACAGAGTTCAAATGTACCTTACGTGTACACATAAAATAAGCACGTAAATTGAGATGTGAGGCGAAATCTAAATAATAAATAACTGCAGCAGATTGCTCAAATTTTATCGTTGTATTCGCTGTCTCTAGGCATTTATCAGAAGTGTCATATTTCCGGTTTCAAAACTCTTGATCCGTTACCGAAGAATGCCCCAAAACATGGTTTTTGGTTACGAAAGCTACATATTCAAAGAAAGCTATACACAGTAAATGGATTTAATTTTTACGATAGAAGAAGAAACGTGAAAACTTTCTTAATATATTTAGCCGTTTTCGAGATACAGAGGTTCAAAGTTCCCCTTCTTGTACATGTAAAATACGCTCATAAGATCCTGTGTGAAGCAAAACGAAGTTATAACGTGACGTAACACTAGGATATACGCTGTATAGTGTCCCTGTTCCCTTCAGAACTCTTCTGGGGCACCATGTTGTAGTACCGAAGCACATGAAAAATTTTGCGTACCTAAAATCCGGTCTGACTTGTTGAATTAGTTTTGCGTTATTTCAGTCTCACGTAAGTAAACTGTCTAAATTTCGCTGACCCACAAACTTCTTTTCATGTAAGTAACCTGACCTGCTGAGGCAGGGAAAAGAAGAAAACCGTAGGTTAAATTATCTTATAGCAGCACAAAAACGCGAATAACCTTCTGTTTAAAAGTCTCTGACTTTAAAGGCGGGTACCAGGTGCATCATTCCACCTTCCTCGGCATCTTTACAACTCTTCCCAAAATTTTATCAAACGAACATACTCGCGTTTTCTATGCTGGGAAAGAAAGAGACAGTGACAGTGGATTACAGACGGGAAAGTAATTAATATTGGACGATAGTAGACAGTTGTTGTGGTATAGAAAGAGCGAAGGAGACAGTAACGTTGTTAGAAGGGAGATGGACAAAATGGCACTAGAACTGTAGTTGACAGTGACAGAACAGTGCTAGAAATAGAGTGGAGGAGACAGTGCCAGTGGGAGAAAAATAAAGAGAGGGAGAATGCGGAGTTGATGAGAAACGGAATCTATGACAGTGATAACGAGGAAGAGAGAGATCGTGATAGTGAGAAGATGGTGGTGGTGGTGGTTAGTGTTTAACGTCCCGTCGACAACGAGGTCATTAGAGACGGAGCGCAAGCTCGGGTTAGGGAAGGATTGGGAAGGAAATCGGCCGTGCCCTTTTAAAGGAACCATCCCGGCATTTGCCTGAAACGATTTAGGGAAATCACGGAAAACCTAAATCAGGATGGCCGGAGACGGGATTGAACCGTCGTCCTCCCGAATGCGAGTCCAATGTGCTATAGTGAGAAGATACAGCGGCAGTGGGAAGGAAGGAATGAGATGGTAGCAGTAATAAAGAGTCCGCAGCTCGTGGTCTAGTGACTAGCGTTGGTACCTCTGGATCACGGGGCCCGGTTTCGATTCCCGGCTGGGTTGGGGATTCTTCTCTGCCCGGGGACTGGGTGTTTGTGTTGTCCGCGTCATTTAATCATTATTCTGATCATTCGTGACAGTGGATAGAATGGACTGTGAGAAAGATTGGACTGTGAAAAAATCGGGACTTTGTATGGGAGCTGATGACCGCGTAGTTAAGCGCCCCACAAACGAAACATCATCATCATCAGTAATGAAGAGCTAGAGGGAGACTGTGACAATGAGAGGAGACAGCAGCAGCAGGACACATCGAAGGAAACTGTGGTTCTGAGACTAGAGGCAGCTACAAATTGATAATAACAGTGAGTTCGGAATGGACGAATAGGTGAAAATGGTTGATTCGACGTGGACGGGTATGGGCAACCTACCGTGATGGACTAGTGGATGTGAGCGAGTTACAGTTAACGGAGCTTCTGGGAGTGGGAGGTGAGCTGCATGTTAAAAAGTGCGCGAATATGTTCGCATGCCAAAATTTTTGGAGAAAAATTTAAAGATGCCGAGGAAGGTGGAAGGAGGCAGCTTAACCCCACTTTCCACTCAGTCTTTTAAACAGAAGCATATTCGTCTTTTTTTCCCCTCTGGCAGATACACTATTCCAGATGTTGTACGAGTTGAGAGCGTCTTTTTATTCTTTCACGGACAGTGAGTCTTACTGAATTTGTTAAGACGCAGGTTTTTTCTCTTACAGAAAATTTATTCAGTGATATCGACAGACCGTAACTAATGACGTTTGCGGAGCACTATCTGCTGACTGTTGACTTCCAATGGCAGCAAATGATTTGCACCTACATTGATCAGAACAAGGAAACCTACGGCACAATATTAATCAAGCTGATACGCCATTCACGTCTTTTCAACCATAAGACAAATGTCGTACACCACCCTTCAGAATCAGGAAAAACACCTTCAGTCGGAGTTGGTATCCAAGCTACCAAACTTGCTGTAAACGTCAGTACGTAAAGGAAAACGCTGGATTCACTTACTTTTGATCATTAAATAAAAATCCGATGTGTTATAATTCTTAGTTTTGGACACATGCGCACCATTAAGTGATAATGTTTCGTTCAAGATAAAAAGTAGTTTCCCCAGCCTCTCATAGAACGGTTTTAAATGTTCGAAAGAGACCAATCTTCCGTAAACAGGATGAACGGAATCTTTGAATCCATAATAAGTAAATTAACAAGTGCCCAGCCAATGATGCCTCTGATATGTAGGTTGGTTGGATGAAGATATCGAGTACTAACTAACTACCTTAGTAATGTGAGGCTGGGCTGCATAAATAGGCCAGCCTTAATAATATGTAACCTATAAACTGACTCAGTCTATATAATTTCGGTGGGAATAATGCAATGCTATAGGAGACATGGAATTGACTAAACAGGTAGCAACAATCTTTTTTGTAGCAGTTGGCCAAATGATTTGATTATCATTCTGATTTTCCACATTTGACACTGAGACAATTTTAGCCGGCCGGAGTGGCCGAGCGGTTCTAGGCGCTACAGTCTGGAACCGCGCGACCGCTACGGTCGCAGGTTCGAGTCCTGCCTCGGGCATGGGTGTGTGTGACGCCCTTAGGTTAGTTAGGTTTAAGTAGTTCTATGTTCTAGGGGACTGTCCCATAGTGCTCAGAGCCATTTGAACCATTTTGAGACAATTTTATTCGCACTGAATCGTAATAAGATTGTGAAGAAAGCGGGTTCTATCAGTCATACTAAGTCCCTCATCAAGCACGTGTAGACGCCACTGTCAATAACTGAGCTTGAACTAAACACCGCACCTGGATAACTTGAGACTACTGTCTCTACAGAAAGTATGAGTCTACAGTGCAGAACCAAAACAAAGTTTTTCGTTCACGTTAGCAGTAGCATGAAACAACAATAGAACATTTATTTGCCAGGGCTGATTCCGCCCACATATTGCAAACACAAAACTGTAGGCAGTTTTGCGAGAATGAAAGAAATAAGACCTGATGATAGTCAGTAGTGACATCTGGTATAATGTACGTTGTAGTAATTAAAACTGTGACGGAATACGAAGACCTGCAGTACATTAATTCAAAACTATGTAGTCATTAATTCTACTACACGAGAACGGCGTTCCAATTGCTCTATATCCTTTGAGGCATCTCTCGTACGTAGTCAGCCTGTGAACCAAATTTTAATGCTTAGTGCTTCATTATTTCATTAAATTTGAAGATTAGTTAATAAGTCCAACTTTTTTTGCTAACTAAAATGCCTCTCAGTTTAAACACAAGACAAGTATCTTCACAGCACTTTTCTCTCTCTTAGAAACACGCATCTCTCACTCCGGAGAGATTTATTAAGGAAATAAATGTCTCATTTTTAAATTCAGTTAGCTGGTAAGGAGTAAAAGCAAGACATGGGGCTTTGGTTCATCGAACGATAGTTGCTTTATGTATTTATAGCGCGGTAACGGCTGTTTGCTATGCGGTGTTATTAACCATAAATGATGGAGCACCGTTTCCATTTTTTATCTCAGGAAGCCTGTCACTCCGCCGGAACTTTATCTGAGCAAGCTGTGTACACAGTGGTGCTATTTTAAGCCGCCATTTTAGCCTAACATCACACATACTTTTTTTTTATTAAGGCAGTTATTTAGTTCGACCATGAAAAACTGCTGACAGGAAACGACTGTCTGAATGAGTCTAATAATAGAGTCTGCTGTTTCATAAACAGCAGTAAACAGTGTCGAGTAAGCGAAAGGAGGAAGTGTGAAAACGGCGATTACTTCACACAAGATTTTATAACTTTAACTTGCCATGAGATTGAAATGGAATGATACTTAAGTAAATTTCATTCTGACCTCCTTTTCATAGGGTTCACACTATGTGGAACTGGAGGAAGTCTCATTTAGCGACAAAACAGAACAAGTGCTAAAGGCGTAATCAAAATTTCCGGCAACAATTATCAAATATAAGGTTTCTTTCGTTGGGCACCACAAATATCTCTCAGTCTGTCTTTCTCTCTCTTTTTCTGGTATGTCATTAGCTACAACCTTCCTATCGCATACGCCAGAAACCGGCCACATTGCCCCCATTCTGTTCACTCTATGTAGCTGGCACAGCATACGACTGAGCTCTAATTCTGAGCATAGGAAACGTAATTACAGCACTGACGACACACCCTGTTCTGGGGCTGTTATTTAACCCGTAACATTGTGTCCAAGCGACTACTTTCGCCGCAAGACAGCCGATCAGTTAAGAGCCACGTACCCCAACTAGCACTGCACTGTAGTTGTTACCAGATTGCAGCTCATAATTTTTGATACGTTGCTAATAGTTTTTACAAGCTTATAATAATAAGTGAGTTCAAATTTACCCATTATATTCAGTATTCTTAGTTTTCTTTTAATTTCTACATCCACACTCGGTTAGTTGTCTTACAAAATACACTCCTGGAAATTGAAATAAGAACACTGTGAATTCATTGTCCCAGGAAGGGGAAACTTTATTGACACATTCCTGGGGTCAGATACATCACATGATCACACTGACAGAACCACAGGCACATAGACACAGGCAACAGAGCATGCACAATGTCGGCACTAGTACAGTGTATATCCACCTTTCGCAGCAATGCAGGCTGCTATTCTCCCATGGAGACGATCGTAGAGATGCTGGATGTAGTCCTGTGGAACGGCTTGCCATGCCATTTCCACCTGGCGCCTCAGTTGGACCAGCGTTCGTGCTGGACGTGCAGACCGCGTGAGACGACGCTTCATCCAGTCCCAAACATGCTCAATGGGGGACAGATCCGGAGATCTTGCTGGCCAGGGTAGTTGACTTACACCTTCTAGAGCACGTTGGGTGGCACGGGATACATGCGGACGTGCATTGTCCTGTTGGAACAGCAAGTTCCCTTGCCGGTCTAGGAATGGTAGAACGATGGGTTCGATGACGGTTTGGATGTACCGTGCACTATTCAGTGTCCCCTCGACGATCACCAGTGGTGTACGGCCAGTGTAGGAGATCGCTCCCCACACCATGATGCCGGGTGTTGGCCCTGTGTGCCTCGGTCGTATGCAGTCCTGATTGTGGCGCTCACCTGCACGGTGCCAAACACGCATACGACCATCATTGGCACCAAGGCAGAAGCGACTCTCATCGCTGAAGACGACACGTCTCCATTCGTCCCTCCATTCACGCCTGTCGCGACACCACTGGAGGCGGGCTGCACGATGTTGGGGCGTGAGCGGAAGACGGCCTAACGGTGTGCGGGACCGTAGCCCAGCTTCATGGAGACGGTTGCGAATGGTCCTCGCCGATACCCCAGGAGCAACAGTGTCCCTAATTTGCTGGGAAGTGGCGGTGCGGTCCCCTACGGCACTGCGTAGGATCCTACGGTCTTGGCGTGCATCCGTGCGTCGCTGCGGTCCGGTCCCATGTCGACGGGCACGTGCACCTTCCGCCGACCACTGGCGACAACATCGATGTACTGTGGAGACCTCACGCCCCACGTGTTGAGAATTCGGCGGTACGTCCACCCGGCCTCCGGCATGCCCACTATACGCCCTCGCTCAAAGTCCGTCAACTGCACATACGGTTCACGTCCACGCTGTCGCGGCATGCTACCAGTGTTAAAGACTGCGATGGAGCTCCGTATGCCACGGCAAACTGGCTGACACTGACGGCGGCGGTGCACAAATGCTGCGCAGCTAGCGCCATTCGACGGCCAACACCGCGGTTCCTGGTGTGTCCGCTGTGCCGTGCGTGTGATCATTGCTTGTACAGCCCTCTCGCAGTGTCCGGAGCAAGTATGGTGGGTCTGACACACCGGTGTCAATGTGTTCTTTTTTCCGTTTCCAGGAGTGTATAATGGGTGGTACATAATCTAGCATAAATTTTCCACTTTTTCTGCTTCATTCACAAGTAACTGATGCTACCCTCTCCTATACGACTGCAGTTTTGCAAAGTTACTCTTACGATCATTACACAAGATTTTTGATGGATGAAATGTGTTCCTTACAGTAACTGGGTGTGTCTTTCGAAATTCTGAGAATAAATGTCTCTGAAATGACCTATGCGTTTCCTGTAGTAGCTTAAACAACGCTGTGTTGAACGTACCAGTGACGTTGTCATATTCGCTACATAAAACCGCTATGAATCACAGAATCTTGTCAGTTCTCGTGTTGATCTAACTTAGTACACTGCTAACTAATTAATGCAGCTGATATAGTTTTCATTCGAGATCTAAAGTTCGAATCTGGTAATTTTTTGTATCAATAGTTGAAGGTGAAAAACAGTTTCAAATATTGAAACCTATTTCTGAAATTAAACTTCACTGTAATAGGTATATATGTGTATCTAAAGCCGGATTTCGCACTTAATGGCGAGCGGTCGCCTGTGCTATCCGAATACGCTTCCCAAATTGACCCAAACTTCCACAACGTTGAGATGACAAAATTCATAAGATGTTTCCTAGTACAGCGTCGCATCTCTTTTTGCCCATCGTAAGGGAGCAACTCGACGTGATATGGACTCAACAAGTCGCTGCAGAAATATGGAGCCATGCTGCATCTATAGCCGTCAATAACTGCGGAAGAACTGCAGGTGCAGGATTTTGTGGACGAACTGGTCATTTTATTATGTCCCATAAATGTTCGATAGGATTCATGATGGGTGATCTGAATGGCCAGATCATTTCCTCGAGTTGTCCGGAATGTTCTTCAAACCAGTCGTGAATAATTGTGGTCCGGTGACTTGCCATATTGTCATCAATAAAAATTCCATCGTTGTTTGGGAAAATAAAGTCCATGAATGGCTGCGAACGGTCTCCAAGTATCCGAACATAACCATTTACAGTCACTGATCGGTTTAGGTGGACCAGAGGTCTCAGTCCATTCCATATAAACACAGCCCACACCGTTATGGATCCACCATCAGGTTACACAGTGCCTTATTGACAACTTGGGCCATGGTTTTGTGAGCTCTGCGCAACACTCGAACCCTACCATCAACTCTTACCAACTGAACTCGGGAAGCATCTGACCAGGCCACAGTTTTCCAGTCATCAAGGCTCGAAGGGAAAAGATCAAGAGCCCACGAGAGGCACTGTGGGCGAACTCATGCTGTTAGCAAACACACTCACGTCGGTCGTCTGCTGCCATAGCCCATTAACGCCAGATTTCGCAGCACCATCCTAACGGATACGGTCGCTGTACGTCCCTCACTGATTTTTGTGGTTATTTCAGCACCGATAACTCTACTCAAACGTCACTGCTCTGGGTTGTTAATTGAACGCCGTCGACCACTGCATTGTTCGTGGTAAAAGGTAATGCCTGAAAATTGGTATTCTCGGCACACTCTAGACACAGTGGATCTCGGAATATTGAATTCCCTAACGACAGCCGAAACGGAATGTCATATGTCTCTAGCTCCAACTATCATTCCGCCTTCAAAGTCTGGTAATTTTCGTCGTGCGACCACAATCACGTCGGAAACCGTTTCACATGAATCACCTGTGTACAAACAACAGCTCCGCTAATGCACTGCCCTTTCATATCTTGTGGACGCGATACTACAGCCATCTGTATATGTGCATATCGCTATCTCATGACCTTTGTCCTCTCAGTGTATGTCATACACCTATTTATTTCTTCTCAAATATTATTAATTCATATATTCATACTCGCACATCTCGTGATTCGTGTACAGTTTTTAGAATCAAAACACTGAGACTAACGTTGTCTTCGTCTTATATGAGTTTATATCTGACGAGGAAATACAATTTCAAATATTTAAATTTATTCCTGAAATTCAACTTATCTCTAATGTGTATAAATGTACAACGCAAAGCAACATACGAAAATTTGTGCCGGTCGGGGACCTGAACCTGGATTTTCCGTTTATCGTGAACGAGTGTGAGTAAATGAATTAATAATGTATGAGAAAAAATAGGTGTGTGACATGTCGAAGTCTGGGTTGGTCCAGGGAGCATGCTCAGGTAGCCTAAGTCGTAAGGCAACCGCTCGCGATAATCCGGGTTCAAGTTCTGGTCCGACACAAATTTTCGTGCATTCCTTTAGGTTGTACATCTGTATCTATTACAGTTAAGTTGAGTATTAGGAATAAATTTCCATTTTTTTTTATTTGCTTGATTTCTTCTGCCCAATAATATTGTGTAATATTTCTTTTATTTCTTAAACCGTATGTATCATACAACGACAATATTTTCAACAGTGAATATAACAATTGGTGTTGATACACGCCACAAATATTCATGAAGGGCTATAGTCAGTTATAAAAAAAAGCTGCCTGTTACGTGACAGAAATAACTACAGAACTTGAACATACATTCTAATTCAGTATTAGCGGCTAGATGTACAACATCAGAAACTTGCCATAGCTTCTAGAGTAGATTCTCAAAGCGACCTCCCTGCTACCAGGTGTTTTATATGTTTATCATTTTTCGATACTACTTTCTCTTGTAAAGAATTAGTAAATGGTTCACAGAACGCTGTTTAGAAAATTTATATACAGAAGAAATAAAATTATTATGAAAACACGATAAGATTGCGAGCTGAAAGATATTTTTCAGATTGTCAGGGATGACAAAAACTTGACTGCGATGAGGAACTGGAATTAGAGAAAGGAAAACAGTAGGAGAACGTGAACTGAGAAAAAGGAATGACATGGGAAGTTGCCTATAGAATTTTGCACAGAGCACATTTTAACCATGGCTAAAACTTGATCAATAGTCATGAAAGAATGTTGTCTGCTTGGAAACAATCTGGTGATACAGGACGGTACCAGAGAGACTGCTGTAAGATAGATTGCTGTAAGACCGAGATTTCTAAACCAGATTTCAAACAGCGAAACATTTCAAGGGGCAGATTTAGACTCTTACCATAATTTATTGGTTATGAACTGCAGTTTAAAAGTGAAACTATTGCGGAAAGGTAGAAAGTTAACGAGATGGGACTGGATAAATTGAAAAAATCAGAGGTTGTTGAGTGCTTCAAATCTAGCACTAGGCAACGATTGACTGAAACAGTGGAAAGTAATTCAATAGAAGACGAGCATGTAGCTTTCAGGCAGGATAGTATCAAACAGGAAATCAGGCAAGGCGTAGTAGAAATTCACATATTATAAGAAACGAGATACTGAAATGAATCAACGAACAGAGAAAACATGGGAATGCAGCAAATGAAGTAGGTAAAAGAAATACTGACGTCTAAAAAAAAAAAGTAGCTTGGCGGAAAGTAAAAATAACAAAGTAGAAATGGCTATAAAGCTTAGATGCATGTATGATTATGTGAAAGATACAGTATTTTGTCAAAATTATGGAAACACCTAAAACCTAACTCGTTACCCTGCTCAGTATGGTGTAGGAAACCCGCTGGCATTCAAAAGAACTTCCACTCGTCTGGGAATGGACAAGTACAGGTCCTGTGTGGTTTGCAAGGGAGTATTATACCTTTCTACCTGCGAAACAATGGCAGTTTCCGGTAACGATGATTCAGGTGGATAGTGATCACGCAACCTTCTCTCCAAACTACACCACAAAGGCTCAATAACATTGTGATCTGGTGCCTTTGGTGGCCAGGGGAAATACGACAATTCATCCTCGCACTCACAAAACAAGTCCTGGATGATGCTAACCGAGTGAACGGTGGTCCAAGGAGTACTACGATATGGATGCTCAAATCATCACTCCACTCTCCCCCCCCCCCCCCCCCCCCCGTCAATGTTTCACTCTTTTCCAAAGAGTGTGAAGCTCGACCAGTGGAGGACCAACAATTTGTCCACGTTGAGGTCACTTAGTTCTGACCACTACTTACACTTGCAACATATTGAGGGCATTGTCCAGGAGCCGTTCTTGGTCAAATAAAAGAGCGCAATAGGGAGACTTGGCAAGCATCTCCATTTATATTAACGGAAGAACTTCTCGCATTGTTTACCTGTCTTCATCTTTGAATTCTACGTGCCGCATAAGGAAAAATTAAAGAGACATTAGGAGAAGTGAAAAGTACATTTATGGAAAGTAAGAAACCAACTGGCAAACCAGTACTGAGCAAAGAAGGGAAAGGTTAAGGATAGAAGAATTATTTAGAAAGGCTATACATGGAAAAGGGAATTAAAGGCGACCTTATAGGGAGACAAGTTGAAGTAGATGAAGATGAGATAGGATAAATGGCACTTCGAGAAGAACCTGACATAGCAATGGAAGTCCTAAACTGCAGTAAGCCCCTGCAGTGGACGACAGTCTCTCTGATTTATTTAGATGTTTGGGATAGTTAGGTGTGACAGAACTCAAAGTGATTCCTTCCGCTAGGTTACGGCGATTTTTACATCTACTCTCTACACTGCTTGTTGGTTCTTGACCGTCAATACATGAGTTTCGTGTGGTATTGGTTTCGCTGTGATTGTTCCTTCGCGTTTTCACTTTACAATCATGGCACCAACAGTCGACAGCTTTGAAACGGTAGAAATGTCGCTGATGGATTTGTTACTCAGGCGACAGCCACTGTCTAGTCCGCTTTCGAACTCAGCCAGCTGTTCAGACCGATCCATGTTGCTGTTACTGCTACAGTACTGACAATAAAGAACTCCCTGCCTCCTTTACATCGGCGGGTCCGCCGGTGGCGACGTCTAGTGATGAATTCCGCAATACATAGGGATATCCAGATACTTTTGATCAGATCAGACTTCGAGAAGAACGTGTAAGGTGGCAGTATAAATGAAGGTCAATTTCGCACCTTACCTGAGAGTTTTTATACATCGCAACGGGAAGGTGAATACGACACCTAACATACTTCGACGAAAATGAGCAGATTTGCGTATAAGTATGTAATGCAAATGGATGACACTGAGTCGACGGTATTAACACACCGATCCTATACAGGGTGAGTCACCTAACGTTACCGCTGGATATATTTCATAAACCACATCAAATACTGACGAACCGATTCCACAGACCGAACGTGAGGAGAGGGGCTAGTGTAATTGTTTAATACTAACCATACAAAAATACACGGAAGTATGTTTTTTAACACAAACCTACGTTTTTTTTAATGGAACCCCGTTAGTTTTGTTAGCACATCTGAACATATAAACAAATACGTAATCAGTGCCGTTTGTTGCATTGTAAAATGTTAATTACATCCGGAGATATTGTAACCTAAAGTTGACGCTTGAGTACTACTCCTCCGCTGAAATGGTTCAAATGGCTCTGAGCACTATGCGACTTAACTTCTGAGGTCATCAGTCGCCTAGAACTTAGAACTAATTAAACCTAACTAACCTAAGAACATCACACACATCCATGCCCGAGGCAGGATTCGAACCTGCGACCGTAGCGGTCGCTCGGCTCCAGACTGTAGCGCCTAGAACCGCACAGCCACTCCGGCCGGCCACTCCTCCGCTGTTCGATCGTGTGTATCGGAGAGCACCGAATTACGTAGGGATCCAAAGGGAACGGTGATGGACCTTAGGTACAGAAGGGACTGGAACAGCACATTACGTCCACATGCTAACACCTTTTTATTGGTCTTTTTCAGTGACGCACATGTACATTACCAGGAGGGGTGAGGTACACGTACACACGTGGTTTCCGTTTTCAATTACGGAGTGAAATAGAGAGTGTCCCGACATGTCAGGCCAATAGATGTTCAATGTGGTAGCCATCATTTGCTGCACACAATTGCAATCTCTGGCGTAATGAATGTCGTACACGCCGCAGTACATCTGGTGTAATGTCGCCGCAGGCTGCCACAATACGTTGTTCCATATCCTCTGGGGTTGTAGGCACATCACGGTACACATTCTTCTTTAACGTACCCCACAGAAAGAAGTCCAGAGGTGTAAGATCAGGAGAACGGGCTGGCCAATTTAGGCGTCCTCCACGTCCTATGAAACGCCCGTCGAACATCCTGTCAAGGCTCAGCCTAATGTTAATTGCGGAATGTGCAGGTGCACCATCATGCTGATACCACTTACGTCGACGCGTTTCCAGTGGGACATTTTCGAGCAACGTTGGCAGATCATTCTGTAGAAACGCGATGTATGTTGCAGTGCTCTCCGATACACACGATCGAACAGCGGAGGAGTGGTACTCAAGCGTCAACTTTAGGTTACAATATCTCCGGATGTAATTAACATTTTACAATGCAACAAACGGCACTGATTACGTATTTGTTTATATGTTCAGATGTGCTAACAAAGCTAACGGGGTTCCATTTAAAAAAACGTAGGTTTGTGTTAAAAAACATACTTCCGTGCATTTTTGTATGGTTAGTATTAAACAAATACACTATCCCCTCTCCTCACGTTCGGTCTGTGGAATCGGTTCGTCAGTATTTGATGTGGTTTACGAAATATATCCAGCGGTAACGTTAGGTGACTCACCCTGTATACTGTATTTCATTGAGCAAGAGGTGAAACAAGCAGCTAGAGGAAACGTTTCGTTTGGAAGCAGGCGTGAGCACGTGCGAAGGGCGCACCGCAGACAGTACAACGGCAAGCTCTTAGGGGGCGTCCAGCATCAAGGGTCAATGAACGGGCGCCAGGTGGCTCATGCAGGAGTGCAAGTAGCAGGCCACTGGGGTTGGATGGAAAGAAGCTTTAGAAAACTGCATTTCCTAATTTCCAAATGGATACGAACAAACCAGTGATGCAGTTGATCATGTGAACAGTGAGTGGTATGCTCATGCTGTATGCATGTAACTTTTAGGTGTCTGGAGTGGGCGCAAAATGTCCGACTGGTGGAAACGATGTAGGGAGGAGTAAAGTGCCTAATTTCAATGCAGTTTACTGGTGGGGCCTTTGCGATTGGCAGAGAGAGTTTCCACAAAAATAAGAGGAACGCTCGTATTGGTTGGAAAAAGCCGTGACGTGGAGCACGAAAGGACCCAGGTGGGGGACAGTTTAGCTACGAGAAAGACAATACTGAAAGTTTGGGGGACACTTTCCTCTGAACTGGCGTCAAGTGCAGAACGGGGCACATAACGCTCTGTACGACGCAGAGGAGAAATTTATGTGAACACTGTATTCACTGTGGCTGACATTCACCTAGATATTCGCTGTAGCGTCGTTGAGCTCCAACTGCAGAGAAACAAACCAGCCACTTAGTTAATTGTTCTTACGAGAACTGAGAGAGCATTGTAGTATGCACTCTACTGCAGCCATGTGCATGCAATCGCCATATTCCAAGACTAGGGATGAGTGCATGTTTTTTCACCTCACGAGAAACATAGGAGAGTTTCTGCTGATAAAATCAGCAAAGGTTCTGATTAGCTTTTATACGAATTTCAGAGAACGAGAGCAACTATGCAAACGACAGCTCATCGCAGCTAAGGTAAGTACTGCGAGCAGAGTCGTAACTTGTTGTTTCACCTGCTTGACTCCACTATGAACATGAGCAACCTTGGGTAATCTTCGTCTCATCTTGTCACAAAACTAACCTTCCTCCATAAACTTGATTGCCATCCTAAACTGTACCGAACTTCCAACTGGAATCGGATGATTTATCATAATATTGGCCAACTTCATGACGTAGTAGTAAGAATAATGTTGTAAAGAAACTTCTAGTTAAAAGTTTGATATTGTTGTGTTTGGAGTAATTTCACTTACTCAGGATGAGATGCGTTATCTTGACAACTGTCCTAACATTATCATGTTGCAAACTGTGTAAATTGGCGTACTTCTGTGAAAAAATGTCAGCATCAAAGACCAATTTGTTTACAGCTTAAATACCGTTCTGCTCTGTCATAGGATAAGGATCTATTCCTTACCCCAGTTATTTATTCTATAGACGTTAAAGCATTCAAAGAGTGTTCATGCTGACCTCTGACGAAAGAGGAAAGGAGTGAAGTATCAGAGAACGTAGACCCTTTCAGGATGGCAATTGGTCTGCCAGGATGGCAGTTAGTCAAATTAGAAAGAGAAATTAAAATTAAATTGAGAAAAAAAAGTTTGTATTTGATGTTTTTGTGACGAGGTTATCCAGTGTATGTGTCGCATAGTGGTCAGAATACAGTAAATGTGTGATCCAAAGGGTAGAAAAGTTGTAGTAACAGGTAAATTAAAGTTTTGTGTTTGTTTAAAAGTAGCTTGTGCATGACCTGGCTGTTACGCGCGAAGCTGTTCACGGCGTTGTTGAGTTGGTTTGAATGTCCACAAACAGTGAACGACATTTCTAATGAAGTGTTCATAGTCTAAGACACCTTTTATGATATTTTGGAGACGTGACAGCTCATATAACTTCAAGTTGACGAGAGCTCAGGCTCGCGCAAATCGAGAAAGACAGAGGTTAGTTAGACGATCGGAGATGGCGGAAGGACGGATAATATCTCATATAGGGCAGACTGAAGTTCTTGACAGGATGGAAATTGATGTACAACAAAAGGTATCGAGTGCAAGTCACGAAACCGAACAAAAGGTTAGTGCAGAGGGAATGGTGGCAGTTTCGCGATTGGTACCACAGTCAGCGACTGCACAAAAACGAACAAATGACGGATCTAGTGGGTCAGAAGTAGAATCAGAAGACGAACTTCAGTACGCTGAACCATAGATAGTAATTCTGAATCAAACGGGACAGTTTCCAAAAGAAAGAATATGTGTAAGTGCGCCTTCACTATGCACGTAAGTCGGTGAGACGTCACGTGAAAGACGCGACGGCAAAATTTTCACCAAATGGTGACTGGTAACGATGGCGAAGAGTCAGATAGTGTGTTAGCAATATTGAAGCAACTCACTATTGTCCTAACACAACCGAATAAAACGACAAATGCAGGGCTAGCAGACATAAAAACAGAGACAAATGCGGCCTTAAATGGTCTCCAATTTGAAACCTATGCTGGGCTCGAAAAAGTCAGCAAAGATAAGCAAAAATTGCGAACGGAAATTAATGAACAGTTTACTGAAATCCGGAAACAGGCAAGAGACTCGCGCGAGCTTATTCAGTCGCTAATGCGTTCTGGCGTTGACCAGGTGCAGGATGCAGTGTCCAATGTTAACCAAAGACTTAATAATTTAGTACGTAAGACCGCTGGTAAAGCGCAACAGATCGTGGAAGATCTCAGTGTCAGAAAACGTGTCACGCGAGCCGCATTAAAAAGATTCGATACCCGCACTGAAAACATCGTATCGAAAAATCAGCAACAGTATGAACAGCTTCGTACAGAACTGAAACAGTGTATCGATCCCCGGACAGAAAGCAGTAGTGAGGCAACGGAATCAGTAGTATCATCCGACATAGTGGTGGAAAGAAATCCAGAAGTAAACGAGTCGATTGTGCAATCTGACGTGGCAGTAGCGGAAACACAAAAAAGTCATGAGGTTCCGCTTGTATATTCACAAGAGGTTGCTTCAGTAATTTCCGATATGAAACAGAAGCAAATGGGAGGAGAGCAGTTAACACAGGTGAGCAAAGCAGGTAACGTGCGTTCACAGCAGACAATGGTGCGAGAAACGGTAACGCATTCCAACAGAGCGCCAACCGACCGTCCGAACGCACGCGAGTAACGCGTGAACAGAGCAAGTTACGCCGACGCATGTGCCAAATTCTCAATTTCCAAGTTACAGTACAAAAAAACAGTTCAAATGGCTCTGAGCACTATGCGACTTAACTTCTGAGGTCATCAGTCGCCTAGAAATTAGAACTAATTAAACCTAACTAACCTAAGGACATCACACACATACATGCCCGAGGAAGGATTCGAACCTGCGACCGTAGCGGTCGCTCGGCTCCAGACTGTAGCCCCTAGAACCGCACGGCCACTCTGGCCGGCTACAGTACAATAGGCTATATACCGCAAGTCAATATGAATCAAATACAAAGACAAAACACTGATTCAGTAACAGGAAATGTGAACGTATCTTTCAGTCCGATACACGAGGAACTGTACGGTTTGAATGACTGTAGATGTGATGCTAGGTGGAACACAATCATGCCGTCTCAGGATCCAAATGTGGTAGAACAAGTAAAGGAAAACACGACGCAGTTGACGGGAAAGGGACAGTTTGCGAAAACACAAACGCCATATGGTGGAATAGAAAAATTTGACAACGATCACTTCCTGGCAGTCAGAAAATTCCAACATTACAAAGAAAGCGGAAGCGTATCACACCCCCGATAGTTTATAAATAAATTACAGATTGGGTTACCAGAGCATTGGCCACTTAGCTATAAACTTGACTTCATTTGTGGGCATATGGACGGCCCAATACCGGAAACCATGCAAACAGTACCTGCAAACTGTCAGTCGTATGAGGAATTTAAATCTGAATTCTTGGAGCGATACTGGTCCACGGAAACGCAAAATAGAATAAAATATGAATTGTTACAGAAGGAGTCATTGGAAAAATCAGGTGAAAAGATTTTTTGAAGAAATGACAAAAAAGAATCAGTGTTTAGATAATCAGTACAGTGATGGGGAACTGATAGGTTATGTGCACAATGAAGTTACCGTTGCGTTATCAGCAATCGTTGGTTCGCAGAGCAGGAGATAATTTACAAGCATTTAAAGGGATGTTAAGAGAACTTGAATGTATCTTCAGTGAATATGATAAGAAGAAACAACGTGCAGTAAGAGAAAACAATAGGAATAACAACGTAGGAAAAGGTAATAGTTTTGGAAAGAATGGTAGTCGCCCATGGGATAACAATAATAACTATGGGTTTGGAAACTCACAGAGGTCAAACTATAGTTATGGTTTTGGTGGGCCGCTTAATTACATAAATGGATTTGGTCCCAGAAACAACGGTGGTGACTATGATCCGAGATATAATCACCGTACAAACGAGGCAGGCGGGTTTAGAGGTTTTCAACAGCAAAATCCTAGTTATTCAGGTGGAACTGGGATGGGCAGAACACATAAAGGTTGGGAAAATCAGACTTCCGCAGGACAAAACACGCGAAATGAACCGGTACAGGAAGTCGAGCTGAGGACCCCAAACCCAGGTAAAAGACAGAATTGACGAAAGGAACGGTACGTAGACAGTCACAAGTGATTCAACCGCCAAATGAAGTTAATTATATAATAAACATGTAAACAGACTTAGGTTTGATCAGCAAGATTCTGAAGTAGGTTTAATGGGTGATAGGATACAAACACCAGCATGCTGGGATTCAGTTGACTGTTAACAGTTAATATAGACAGTAGTACAAAAACTGATGACGACCAAGTTGTGAAGGATGTAGTTCACTTATATCAACGGAGAGAGAAATGGTATGCCAAGAGGATAATGGACCATTGACAACACCAATTGTGATACACAAGTTATAAGTAAAGTCCCACAAGTTCCCAAAGTAAAAGCATCAACATCTAGTAAAATTAACACTGAGCAATTTGAAGAAGGTGGCGTTAAAGAGAAAGAACCGAACGAAGAAAACGGCAAACTCAGGAGTATTTCCACTAGGACAAAAGGTACTAGTAAAAACCCACCATCTATCTAGCAGGAAAAAACACCAAAGCCATAAGTTCTTTTCAATATACAAAGGCCCCATGGAAGTGAGTAAAGTAGTCCATGATAATTCAGTTGAATTAATTAATCGAAAACCAGGACAATCATTGGGTTTGCACCATGTGAGTCATTTTAAATTGTATAAATGGTAAACAAAAGAAAAAAAGAGTAACTCCACAAGAAAATTTTGTTGTGTTAAATGTCCAGAAATCAAAGAGTAGGGAAGATAAAAAATGCTGATAGCTAAGGCTTTCTGGCTTGTACGTATCTCATTTGAATAAATAAATCAAATTTCGAACCTAGTTAAAAAGATAATTAGGAAGAAAAAACAGTAAACTAAGGACTAAAGTAACTCTTCTGCACACGAAATGTGTTCTGGGGAAAGAGTAGAAAGCAAGGAGGAAGGTAGAGTTCAGAATGTGGATAGTTTGACGAAATAGTAGTGTTTATGCTGAACTCTGACGAAAGAGAAAAGGAGTGAAGTGTCAGAAAGGTAATAATACATATTCCAAAGAAAGCTGGTGCTGACAGGAGTGGATATAAACCGAACTGTCTGTTCCATACGTCATGATTGCAAAATACCGAAGCAAGTTATTTACTGAAGAAAAAATGGTAGAAACCGACTTCAGGAAAGATCAGTTTGACGTCAGGAGAAACGTAGGATGAGGCGAGGCAGTAGTGACTCTCCGCCTTGTATTATATGACAGGTTAAATAATGGCAATTCTATATTTATAGAAGCTACATCATTCTCCATCTAGACTGTTATTTGATGCATTTATTCACAATCTTGATTTCGGTCTATAACGCCATCATCAAGCACAGGTCAGTGCTAAGTACGTCAATGCATAATCGTTCCTTTTAACAGGACACCGTCCATGTGCCAGCCATATTTAAATATTTTATATGCATAATTAGACAGAAATACTTCATGTAGTAATTTTTTCCGATCTGATGTCATCTGAAATCTTTATTTGCACTGTACGTCCATCAGGTGCGGCATTTCATGCTTAATATGGTACGTCTGTCTTGAGATCTTGTTGAGGAATGAAGTAAACAAAAATTTTTAAAATAAATATTAACGTTAAGTTCTGTATACATGGAAATACAGGTAAAATATTTACTTCTGCACTGATTTTTGTTAAAATAACTAATTAATTAAATTTCTGTATTGATTAAAAGGATACTGACATACCACTTTCCCCAAAGCCTTAAACGAAGAGAAGTTTACTCTCACAAGCTGAATTGGTTTAAAACTCTTTTTAACTGCGAATCTGTCTAGCAGGGCGTGAGAGATGCCGCTAAGTACCTTTGAAATTTGTTGTTGTACATCTTGCTCACTTTTTTTTTTTTTTTTGAAGTTCAAATGTTGCTGGTGAAAATATATTAGGAAATGTGGAAGGTCTGGGGTGTATGTACTTAGTACTTAATGGACATCACGTATCACGTGCCATGCGCGTGTATGGCATTTAGTAGCAGGGAAACAGTGCCAATCCAGATGTTGGACGACGTGTTCATGAATACTGTTTGGGTTCAACCTGATGATCAGTGCCAAATTTTTTCTACCCTGTGATGAAATTTCATTTCGATGAGTGCATGTAAATGTGTCTTTTAGGTTGTCATGTAAGTAGCATGCAAGACATATGGTGTCTGACATCATGTGAATGGCGTAACATTTACCTCTCATGAGGAACTTAAAAGAAATCGCATCGAACCACGTAGATCTCACATTCGATGGTAAACATTTTTATGGAAAAATTTCCACATTTGATTGCAACTGATATTCACAGCAGAGAGTAGGGATGGGTGGGGGGACTGGAAGAATTGCTGATAATGAATGGCAGTGGTGTGCAGGAGGGAATCCTAACCGACATTGGTAGCTAACAAGAAGTAGCTCTGTTCATATAGCGCTAGAGGTTCAGTCGCCGGCATTAACGTGTGGTGACATGTCTGTGGGCCTAGCTGGATTGTACAACACTACAATCAAAATTTATTTTTAATAGTAAGTTAGTAGTTAAATTTCCCGTAAAAGCGTGTGCTAAGATAACGTTCGTAGATTTTCGTGGACCGGGTAGGTCGCTCCAACATAGTGTAGCATGATAAAATACGCTGCTTCCAGTCTATCTAGTTGTCGGGGAAAATGTTCACGTGAAGTAAGCCAGATCGTTTCCATTCTATTTGACAAATTTTTGTAACATGTCACACGAATTTGCCGATTTGTGCCACCATGGATATCCAGAGCGAAACGTATGTCACACGAATTTGCCGATACACGCAAGCCCAAATGCGTTGTGCCACCATGGATATCCAGAGCAAAACGTATGTGATCGGCCTTGTAGGATTATGTGTTTAGAAGTGTTGGAGATTCGCTTCTTCAGAAAGAACATCATTCACATACCCAATACTTACGAGTTACACAAAATGAAGGCCACAAGGCTGCCGTGTAGGCGGCAGTACGTAAGAGGTAGGCGACAGTGTACACTCTCGACTCAGACTCCAATGAGAACGACTGTTCCACATGAAAGACAGATTAATATTACTTCTGGGTTTAGTATGAGCAAAGTAGCCAATGAATACGCTAAGAAGGTGGGTTTCGAAGAAATAATAAAAAAAAAGGGACACCCGTAATGAGTTGTGCGACATAAACACATAAACGGAAGTTGGTAGGCGTGTTTCTACATCCGAAAGATGGTGTGTATTAAAATTTCGCGCCAGTGCATGTGAGTGGCGTTAGTAGCGCCACAATGAGGATGCAAATATGGTTTGCTTTAAATACACACTGTAACGGTCGTGAGCGTTAGTTACGTTTGAGATTGGATGTGGTGAATTGATGTTAGTCAAGAATGCCTTTAAGGCGACAAATAAATCGTTATCAAATCATCACGGAGTTAGAACGAGGTCATGTAATAGGGCTGCGGGAAACTGCTTCAGTGATACCGCAGAAAGACTTGCTGGGAATGTAGCCACGGCATATGATTGCTGGCAGAATTGGACACAGGGATGTACGGTCGCAAGAAGACCGCGCACCAAACGGCGACGTGGCACTACCGAGAGGGTCGACCGACCATCGTGTTCGGCGTATGGCTCCGGCGCATCGTACAGTATCTGCAGTAGTAATCTGAGCAGCAGTTGGCATCACACTGAGACAACGAACTGTTACAAATAGATGATGACTAACTGACAACCTCAGCTGCCGACAGGTGATGTTGATATACCTCGATGTGGACAGCTGAAAATGTGTGCCCCGACCGGGACTCGAACCCGGGATCTCCTGCTTACATGGCACACGCTCTATCCATCTGAGCCACCGTGGACACAGATGAATAGCGCGACTGCAGGGACTTATCCCTTGCACGCTTCCCGTGAGACTCACATTCCCAACTGTCCACAATTCTACATATGTATTGTACCTTATAGACACTTGCCCTCCCACTCATTACTCGCGCACGCGTTGGCGATTCCCGTAAGAGTTTGGGCGACCTGTGTGCATTCGCACAGACGAAGGTCAATGGCTGGGTAGCCTTTAACTATATATACACTCCTGGAAATTGAAATAAGAACACCGTGAATTCATTGTCCCAGGAAGGGGAAACTTTATTGACACATTCCTGGGGTCAGATACATCACATGATCACACTGACAGAACCACAGGCACATAGACACAGGCAACAGAGCATGCACAATGTCGGCACTAGTACAGTGTAAAAAAAATGGCTCTGAGCACTATGGGACTCAACTGCTGTGGTCATCAGTCCCCTAGAACTTAGAACTACTTAAACCTAACTAACCTAAGGACATCACACACATCCATGCCCGAGGCAGGATTCGAACCTGCGACCGTAGCAGTCGCACGGTTCCGGACTGCGTGCCTAGAACCGCGAGACCACCGCGGCCGGCGTACAGTGTATATCCACCTTTCGCAGCAATGCAGGCTGCTATTCTCCCATGGAGACGATCGTAGAGATGCTGGATGTAGTCCTGTGGAACGGCTTGCCATGCCATTTCCACCTGGCGCCTCAGTTGGACCAGCGTTCGTGCTGGACGTGCAGACCGCGTGAGACGACGCTTCATCCAGTCCCAAACATGCTCAATGGGGGACAGATCCGGAGATCTTGCTGGCCAGGGTAGTTGACTTACACCTTCTAGAGCACGTTGGGTGGCACGGGATACATGCGGACGTGCATTGTCCTGTTGGAACAGCAAGTTCCATTGCCGGTCTAGGAATGGTAGAACGATGGGTTCGATGACGGTTTGGATGTACCGTGCACTATTCAGTGTCCCCTCGACGATCACCAGTGGTGTACGGCCAGTGTAGGAGATCGCTCCCCACACCATGATGCCGGGTGTTGGCCCTGTGTGCCTCGGTCGTATGCAGTCCTGATTGTGGCGCTCACCTGCACGGCGCCAAACACGCATACGACCATCATTGGCACCAAGGCAGAAGCGACTCTCATCGCTGAAGACGACACGTCTCCATTCGTCCCTCCATTCACGCCTGTCGCGACACCACTGGAGGCGGGCTGCACGATGTTGGGGCGTGAGCGGAAGACGGCCTAACGGTGTGCGGGACCGTAGCCCAGCTTCATGGAGACGGTTGCGAATGGTCCTCGCCGATACCCCAGGAGCAACAGTGTCCCTAATTTGCTGGGAAGTGGCGGTGCGGTCCCCTACGGCACTGCGTAGGATCCTACGGTCTTGGCGTGCATCCGTGCGTCGCTGCGGTCCGGTCCCAGGTCGACGGGCACGTGCACCTTCCGCCGACCACTGGCGACAACATCGATGTACTGTGGAGACCTCACGCCCCACGTGTTGAGCAATTCGGCGGTACGTCCACCCGGCCTCCCGCATGCCCACTATACGCCCTCTCTGAAAGTCCGTCAACTGCACATACGGTTCACGTCCACGCTGTCGCGGCATGCTACCAGTGTTAAAGACTGCGATGGAGCTCCGTATGCCACGGCAAACTGGCTGACACTGACGGCGGCGGTGCACAAATGCTGCGCAGCTAGCGCCATTCGACGGCCAACACCGCGGTTCCTGGTGTGTCCGCTGTGCCGTGCGTGTGATCATTGCTTGTACAGCCCTCTCGCAGTGTCCGGAGCAAGTATGGTGGGTCTGACACACCGGTGTCAATGTGTTCTTTTTTCCATTTCCAGGAGTGTATATGACGACAGTAACTTGTTCTCGAAAGAACAGTTACCGTTGATGACCGTTTTTCAGCTGTCCACATCGAGGTATAACGACAACACCTGTCGGCAGCTGAGGTTGTCAGTAAGTCATCATTTCTTCCAGGGAAAAGTTGCACGGTCATCAACAGTAACTGTTCTTTCGAGAACAAGTTACTGTCTTCATATATATGTTACAAATAGGTTTCTTCAATGACAGCTCCAAGCCAGACGCCCAGTAGCGTGCGTTCCACTAACCCCAAACCACCGCCATTTGCAGCTTCAGTGGTGTCAAGCGAGGATTCATTAGAATGGAGGGTGGACGTCTGTCGTCTTTTCTGATGAACGGTGGTTCTGTATCGGTCCCAGTGATGGCCGTGTGTTGGTTACAAGCAGGACAGCTGAGAGGGTGCAACGAACCTGTCTGTGTGCCAGACACATTGCACCTACAACTGGAGTTATGGTCTGGGGTGCGATTTTGTATGACAGCAGGATTATCCCACGCAGCCTGACTGAATATTTCTACGTCAGTCTGGTGATTCGACCTGTCGTGTTGTCATTCATGAACAGAATTCCTGATGTCGTTTTCCAGCAGGATAACACGCACCCACATATCGTTGTTGTAATCAAAATTGCTGTACAGAGTGTCGAAATGTTGCCTTGGCTCGCTCGATCACCAGATCTTTCTCCAATTGACCACCTACTGGACATTGTTGGACAACTTAAGCGTCATCCACAAACTGAAGGCAATATTACAGAAATGGGAGAGGAAGTAGATGAAGAGAATGTGTGAGACATGATACAGCGACATAGCAGTGAAAGACCGAAGTTGGAACAAGACGCAGGTATAGACACATTCCCTCAAAATCATTGGGAATGATAGAAGGGCCACCCATGACAAAACTATTCCACCCAATATGGAAGACAAATCAGACAGACAAAATAGCCTTGTACTGCATGAATAATATAACTACAATTCAAACGAACGAATGTGCTGGCAGCTGTGAATATTACCGAATCATTAGTTAAATATGCTATGGCCAGTAAATACCGACAGGAATTATTTACAGAATGATGGACAAAATGATAGAAGCTGACATCATAAAAGTTCACTTTGTATTCTGGAGAAATGTAGGCACACTCGGGGCAAAGCTAACCCTATGATAAGACGAATATCAACAAAAGCAAATTAAGGCAATGGAGAAATCGGACGATGCCAAGCTAATTAGATTAGAAAATGTGGAAGTAAAACTAATAGATGAATCTCTCTATTTGGGCAGTAAAATAGCTGTCGACGGCCGAAATAGAAAGGATATAAAACTGCAGATCGGCAGTAACAAGGAAAGCACTTCTGAGGAAAGAGGAACTTTTAAGAACTAACACAAACTGATGAGCCAAAAAGATACGAATACCTTCTTAATTGCGTGTTGTTCCGCCTTTGGAATGCAATCCAGCATCGATTCTGCTTGTCATGGATTCGAAAAGTCCTTTTGTAGGTGTCTGGAGGTACGTGGCAACAGATGTCTACGCATAGGTTACACAATTCACGCAAAATAGGAACCCTTATCCTGCGGGAGTTGAGCTGGCTCCCGACTGCTCAAGCAGTACATTCACTTAGTCTAAAGCTGTCACAGTGCCTTCGATTGCTACCATAGGTGATGGGAACCCAGACGAATGCCCCCCATAGCAGAATACTAGATACGTAAATATCTCCCTGGGCATAGTACATAATTTTTCGGCTCATTAGTGTATATTTAAAAGTTATTAAATCATTTCTGAAGGTACTGTTCTGCATTGTGGCCATGTAAGCCAACAGAAGTTAAACGTGGATGACAAACAGTTCAGATACAAAGAGAACAGAAGCTTTTGAAATATAGTGGTACAAAAGAATGGTAAAAATTAGGTGGCTGGATCATGTAACAAATGAGAAGGTACGGAATCGAATTGGATAAAAATACATTTATGGCACAACTTGTCTAAAAGAATGGATATGTTTATGGGACACCTCCTAAGGCATCAGGGTATTGGGAAACTGGTAATGGAGGAAAGCGTGGTAAGAAGAAATCGTAGAAGAATAACAGTCATTTACAATGGTAAACAGATGCAAAGCAATGGACGCTGCAGCAGTTTTGGAGAGATGATGAGATGTAGACTACCTTGGAGAGCTGCCCAAAGCATGGAATTTAATTTAGACTGATAAATAAATTATATCTGACATGTAGAACAAGTGACATAGAATTACTGTGGTTAAGCCTATGTGCAAAATCAGTAAGAAATTAATAGATGATAATGCCATAATAGTCAAGGTGGACAAAGAAAATAGGCTTCCCATAATGAACCAAAATGATTTCACTGCAAAAATAATAAACTTTTTGATAAAAATTAAGAGTTTAAAACTCACGAAAGATGTTACCAGTATGTTTCAATCATTAATGAAGGGAAAACTAAAGCAATGCAATTTCATTTTTCAGATAAAGACGTTAGAGAACGTATTATCATGAAACCAAGACACTTAAACTAAGGGCTCAATCAATAACACACAAGACTAGTCATACACTCTGCCCTCTAATGGGTTTTATAGATTATCCAGCTCATATTGTAAGAAAAAAAGCGCAATACACTTATTAAAATGTACCGCTCCTGTGAAACACGCTAGCATGTAGAAATTGCTGCTGAGACTGTGGAGCAAATTAAAAATATGCCGATTCCCACAGAAGGTAAATTTTAATCTTTTGTCATAACTAACCTCTACAGAAATGTTCCAGTACCTGAGACAATTGAAATTATGCACGCAAGGAAGCATTTTTCCATTCCATGATTGATAGATTAATTAACATCACACTTAAAAATAACGAAACTAACACTAAACTGATTCCAGAATGAGATTTTCACTCTGCAGCGGAGTGTGCGCTGATATGCAACTTCCAGGCAGATTAAAACTGTGTGCCCGACCGAGACTCGAACTCGGGACTTTTGCCTTTCGCGGGCAAGTGCTCTACCATCTGAGCTACCGAAGCACGACTCACGCCCGGTACTCACAGCTTTACTTCTGCCAGTATCTCGTCTCCTACCTTCCAAACTTTACAGAAGCTCTCCTGCGAACCTTGCAGAACTAGCACTCCTGAAAGAAAGGATATAGCGGAGACATGGCTTAGCCACAGCCTGGGGGATGTTTCCAGAATGAGATTTTCACTCTGCAGCGGAGTGTGCGCTGATATGAAACTTCCTGGCAGATTAAAACTGTGTGCCCCACCGAGACTCGAACTCGGGACCTTTGCCTTTCGCGGGCAAGTGCTCTACCATCTGAGCTACCGAAGCACGACTCACGCCCGGTACTCACAGCTTTACTTCTGCCAGTATCTCGTCTCCTACCTTCCAAACGGAAGTTTCACTAAACTGATTCTAATAAACATACAGCACTTAGGAAAGGATATGAATGAGAAATCTCTGAGATAACGTAGATCAAGACGAAATTCGATCAATTAAAGGATAACATTACGAAAAGTTGTTGTTGCTTTTGTAACTACTTTTTTTACACATTGCCTTTTGGCTTCTGTCTCGACCGATACATCGAGCGACAGAAGAAAATTTTGCAAGATGTGCAAAGTAGGTCGGCAAGTCCCAACATGTCACACATAGTGGTCAACCTCAGTGAAGGACCACTGACCTTAGACGAATGAATTGTCCTTCAAAAGGAGGGAATTTCGCTATCAATCCCAAAACTATATCTATCGAGGGTATGACTGCCAACACGAATGACGAATTCTGGACCCTTCCTTGTAAAAGAGCTGAAGAAATATAGAATGAAAAAGACAGGATATTGTGCTGACCAAAACCATCTGCTTCCAACTCGAAAAAATGAGTTACAAGGCATCAAGTGCCTTCATACTGAAGTCAGTACGCTGGTACTACCTGCTGATAACGAAATTTGACTTTTGTAGTGAGGACCAAAGATTATAAGAGTAGGATATTGATGTCGACAATGCCTCAAAGAATATTTCGATTAAAAATTCCAGATTATAAACCAAGATTCTAATTTAGCAGTATCCCCCCACCAAAAATTTACCTATGCCCACAAAACGAAATTTTCATTTAATTAAAAAAACTTAAAAATTTTATTATATATTCAAATTCAATAGTATGAGTGGGACGATCATTATTTTGTTCTTTACGTCCATCAATAAAATGAAATCCTACAATTTTATGTAATTTGTCATCGACATTTGTAAAGATTTTAGTATAACGTGCTGGTAGAGTAATTTTATATTTATTGTCTAAAAGTAATAAACATTTGTCACCACATGTACTTGGTAAAATTTCAGCTTTTGAAATGATGTAAGATTTATGTTTTTTTAAGCTCTGATAATTTAGTGAGCACTTCTGCACCACCATTACTACACACATCAACCAATTTTCCCAGAACTCCTGAAGATGAACGTTGACTGTGGATATTGCATCACAGACACAATCCCTTTGACTGCTCAGAGATGTTACTAAACCCACCCAAAGACATAACCAACCATGCATGAGCAGCCCCTATGAGATGGAGGAGGTCCGACAGCTGATCAGTTCCAGTCATTCCACCAGGAAGGAGGTGCACAGCTCTTGTTGTCTGTAGTGCAACCATGCCTAGACGGTCAGTACCGCGATACGATCGCGTCCGCATTGTTACTTTGTGCCAGGAATAGAACAAGGGCAGTGTCCAGTCGTCTCAGAATGAACGAAAGCGATGTTGTTCGGACACGGAGGAGATACAGAGAGACAGGAACTATCGATTACATGCCTCACTCAGGTCGCCCTAGGGCCACTAACTAGCGATTATGGCTCGGAGGAACCCTTACAGCAACGCCAGCATGCTGAATAATGTTTTTCGTGCAGCCACAGGACGTCGTCTTACGACTCAATCAGTGTCCAATAGGCTGCATGATGCGCATTTTCACTCCCGACATCGATGGAGAGGTCCATCTTCGAAACCACGACACCATTGGCACGGTACAGATGGGTCCAACAACATGCCGAATGGACCGCTCAGGATTGGCATCACGTACTCTTCACCGATTAGTGTCGCATATGCCTTCAACTAGACAATCGTCGGAGACGTGTTTGGAGGCAACCCGGTCAGGCTGAACGTTTTAGACACACTGTCCAGCGTGTGCAGCCAGGTGGAGGTTCTCTGTTGCTTTAGGGTAGCATTGTGTGGGTCCGACGGACGCCGCTGGTGGTCATGGAAAGCGCTGTAATAGCTGTACGAGACGTGACTGCCATCCCCTGACCAATAGTGCAACCATGTTAGCAGCATATTGGCGAGGCATTCGTCTTCATGGAGGACAATTCGCGCCCGCATCATACACATCTTGTGAATGACTTCCTTCAGGATAATGACATCTCTCAACTAGAGTGGCCAGCATGTTCTCCAGACATGGACCCTACCGGACATGCGTGGGATAGATTGAAAAGGGCTGTTTATGGACGACGTCAGCCACCAACCACTCTTAGGTACCTACGCCGAATCGCCGTTGAGGAGTGGGACAATCTGTACCAACAGTACCTTGATGAACTTGTGGATAGTATGCCACGACGAACATAGGTATGCATCAATGCAAGAGGACGTGCTGTTATGTATTAGAGATACCGGTGTGTACAGCAGTCTGAACCGCCACCTCTGAAGGTCTCAATGTATGGTGGTACAACATGCAATGTGTGGTTCTCATGAGCAATAAAAGTGGGGGGAATGATATTTATGTTGATCTCTATTCCAATTTCCTGTACAGATTCCATAATTCTCGGAACTGAGGTGATGCAAAACTTTTTTGATGTGTGTGTAATTGTTAAGTTCCGTTAATAGGTTCTCATTGCTACCATTCATGTTCATCTTTATTTATTTATGAGAAAATTAAAAGTTTCCAAACATTAAAGAGTTTTCAAACATTGGAAAATGTTTTAATTTTTGAAGAATCAAAATTTTTCAGTTTTTATCTTCCCTAACTTTATGAAAACATTTCAAAAGAAAACGAATACATGAAGCTAAAATTTCTTTAATTTATCTAATTTTTGTTCATTTACTTAATGCAAATTTTCAGTAAGCATTCTATGTTGTGAATCAAAAGTCAAATTCCTTTTACCATACATAATAACATACGCAATGTATCATTAGGTACATTTTCATTAAAGAATGCATATGGTTTCATTGTTGTTCTTTGAGTGGTTACATCATTCATTCTTCTATGTGTATTAATGACACAGGTGGGATAATTTTGAGTAAAACTGAATTGACTTACATTTCGATCGTTAGTCACTTAAGTTATTCCTTTAAAATCCCTGAAAATTTCAGAAGGTTTTAAAAAGTTATTCGGGGACCAAGATTCCATAATTCTTGAGGAAAAACTTCATTTTCTCCATTTTGTACGTAAATATTTAGTAATTTGACATGATCAAATAAAGAAAAATTGTTTAAATGATTATTTTTCGATTATTTTGGAAAATAAAGTAAGGAATATCAAATTCAGCAGAATTATAATAATTAATAATATATAATTAAACATTTCTTTTTCCATTTACTCCAGCAAATTTAGTTGCTTGTAGTTCAAACCTAAAAATTTTGAATTTTTGGATTTTTCAGTGTTCCTTGTGGTAGTTGAAGTGAATATTCTGGTTCATATTTAACAACAGGAACACGAATTTCCACACTTTTTGCGACAATTTTACCTTGTTTTAGAAGTTTACAAGTGTCATTATTAGCAATCCATCACAGAATAGAGTCCTCTTGATCTTTTCTTGAAGTTCAAGGGAAAATTACTGTTAAATCTCATTCCCAAATCATTTTTCTGTAGCCTTTAAAAAGTCCACCAAATAATTCTATAAGAAAACGCATTTTGTTCTGTTTGTTTTTAATGTTATCATTGATAAGAATATGTCATTCCACACTTAATTAAATTGTGAGAGATGAAGTTAACCAAACCAGATTTGACAAAGAAACAAATGGATGTTCTATTCTAGTTAAGATATTGCTACTTTTTCAAATTGTAATAACATTAAATAATTTTAATACTTAAGTGTCAATTAATTTAATATTCGATTTACCATCATATGCAGAAAAAACTGTTTCATCTGTGTGAATAAAATAAAATGTCATCTGAAGTTGTGAGCAATTTTGATGTATCCAACGATCAGCAATATTAATATTACTTTCTGTTTCCTTGTTAGGAAGATTTAAATTATTTTTAGTTTTCTCATTAATAGGAAATGAGTAAACCTAATTTCCCTCGATTTGGTTCACGATTTATTAAGGGAAACTTCTCAATTCATTTCTACAATGACTGTTATATAAGCATTGTTAAAGTCTGTCAAATTTTCATTTTCATCAGTTAGTATTATTTCTAAATTCTAAGTAGCAGAAATTTGAATATTTGTAGGATGATTTGGTTCTTAAATCATTGATATACCAAATTAAGCATTAGGTTTAAATAAAGGAATAATATTAGTTTCTCAATGAAAATGAGCATTATGTTTAACAAACATTCCATCAGCCAAATTAAAATTTGCATTTATTAATTCAATTGGAATAATTTTTGGATCATCTTTACCCACAGTTTTTATTAGCTTCAATTATTTGATTATTAATTCCTAAATCTTGAACAAGACAATCTTCTTTATCCATACATAATTTAACTTCACTTTCAATAACAACTCTATTTAAAATTTCATTTGCTTTCATGTAAATATTAGATTTTTTCGATTGAATAATTTCCTCTAAATTTGTCAAACTACACTCCTGGAAATGGAAAAAAGAACACATTGACACCGGTGTGTCAGACCCACCATACTTGCTCCGGACACTGCGAGAGGGCTGT